>NC_140281.1:10968877-11141377 GCF_964030765.1 Micromesistius poutassou | reverse complement strand
TGCATGGATTAGTTTGTTTCCTGTTTTTGCATTGTGTGTAGGCTGTTTGGTTTGGTATAATAGTTGGGCAGAACTCACAGGTGGACTGACCACCTGTGAATTCTGGGGGATTACTGAAAGACCGTAGTTCTGGCCCAATCCGCATTGAATTAAGTTGATAAATCTATGAATTCATATTGTATAATATAATATAATATCAGCGACCCTGGGTTCAAATCTTCTTCCCTTTTTTGGTAAATTAGACTCCTGCTTAACCAGGATGGGCCTAGTTGGACTGTAAATAACCCTAATTTGTATTAGTTGTATTGTATACAATCTGTTGTTTACCTGGTTTGGATGGGGGCTACGTATAAAGCATGTATTTATAATGGCCATTATGCTTTGTTGGTGAGTCACTTTCACGTTGACAATATGGATAAAAATCTGTGAACCATTATAAAAAAATAAATTAAAAAAAACACAATATAAAAAGATTGGTTCTAAATATGGGACAAGAGAGTGAGAGAGAAGGGGCGAGCGAGAGAGGGATAGGGGCACCTTCTTGGCCTGAGCGTCGTACTCCTTCTTCAGGCTCTCCGCCGCTGTCTTCTCCTCCGCCTGCTGGTCCTCCAGGTCCAGCCGCTGCTCCCTCATCTGGATCACCATCTCAAACAGCTCCGGGTCGCAGTCTGACACACACAGGCACACACACACACACGTACATATACATACACGCACGCACGCACTCACACACACATACACACACACAGATATACAGAAACAAACTCACACAGGCAAATGCACGCATGTCCCAACACACACACACACGCACCCACGCACGAATGGGAAGCAAAACATCACCAAAACATTCTTCCACACAAAGCCTGCAGACGATAACAACATTATGCAATGTGATTATAGGAAGGCTACAAATGTCAAAGCACTAGTGAGGACAACAAACCGTATGATGACTTCTCTAGTCTCGTTTGGTCTAGTCTTTCACTCGTCTAGTCTCGTCTACACCGGTGCATTAGCGTACTGTAAAACAGCCGACCAACATGAGTGTTACAAGAGGGTAAGAGAGGACGGAAGCAGAAGTCTGGCACTGACTGGGAGGACAGACGCTGTCGTCCAGAGCAGCCTCGCCGCCGTTGGAAATGCTGTCGTCTTCATCAGAGTCTCCATCCTCCTCCTCCTCACTGTCCATCTCCTCCTCTGAACACACATATGACCATCAGGTGATTCAGGGTGCCACCACAGAACGCACTGGACATGAACACAAATGATGAATAAATACATAAAAACAACTGAGAATATACAGTGAATAAATGCAGAAAATAAACATGAGGATTTGTGAAGGAAAACGATCACATGCACTCACTCACACAAACACATCCAGACACACACACACACACACACACACACACACACACACACACACACAGCCGCAGCCTTCTCCCATTCACCTTCCTCTCCGCCCGGTTCCTTGGTTTTGACACGCTTGATCTTCTTCTTATAGACCCGAGTGAGGAAGTCTGCAAACGGGTGGTTCTTGCCCAGTAAGGCTTGGAGGGCGGCCATCATCGCCTTCTCGCTCTCCTGCAACTTTCCAATTTCCTCCTGCTTGGCTTCCAGCTGCTCCCCACACCTGTCCAGTTGGTCCTGTAGCATGGAAGAGACCAGGACCACATTGATTTATTGAGCATAGGGACGTCCGATCCTTATGCACGTGATCGGCCGTGTGTGATAACAGTGATAATAAGAAATGAAGTGTAATAAAGTGTGTGGCTCCTTGCCTCACATACATGCGGTGGATCCCGTACTGGGAGACCAACCCCCAGTGCCAGCCCCTGTCCCCGTATAGACACACACACTCACAGCGGCCACTCCGTACCATGACGCCTCTCTCGTCGTCCCTGTGCGTCTGCAGCCTTCCCTGCAGCGGGCTCTGGCTGTCCTCAAAGTCCTGCAGCAGCAGCAGCTCCTGGAAGAGCGTGACGTGCTGCAGGTCGGCCCGCTTCACCTGGCAGTCCAGCTCCAGCTTCTGGTGGCGCAGCAGGCAGAGCTCGCCGTCGAACCCGGCCCTGGCTTCAGCCATCTGGGGACACGGGAACATGGGAAATGTAGGCTTTTTTTTCGGATCAGGCAACAGAGGAGGAATGTATTCTAAAATGAATATTTTTCCGTGAAATGTTGTATGTTGATCGTCTTTAGTCCATGGTTTTAGTATGTCTTGATTCTTTTGGACATTTTCATTTAAAACCAAGATGTTGGACGACACACATGTAAAAACACAGTTTTTACGTTTATGAATATATGTATATATTTTATTTTATTTAAAATATATAAAATATATACATATACATATATACTCATCACCCTGATACAATAACAAGTAAGCAAGCTACTGAGCATGCCCAGCTCTAACCATCTTCCATCATTATGGAACGTCAACAACAGCATTGGGTCTAGACCGATAGACATATATACCTGCTCCAGAAGGCAGTCTTGCTCGTACGTCCACCGAATCTCCTGCTCCATCCTCAACTCCTTCTCAAGCTCTGTCGCGTCAGGCCTTGCCGATGGCATTGGAAAATCTTTGCTCATGACCGCAGTGTAGGGAGTCCCATCCTCTTCCTCAGCTTCGTCCTCCTCTTCCTCCTGCTCTGCTCCCAGCATCTCTTGCTCCAGCTGTTCTAGAAGACTCGGACCTTCCCCTTCCTCTGTCTGAACGGTGGGCCTGGTGAAAAAAAAAAAAGGATTGTCATAACGTATCTTAAAATGTAGATCAAATCAACTCTTCTGGGCATAAAATTCCCCCAAAAGTTGGGCCATTGACATCAATGGTCAGTGATTTGTCCCATTCAAACCAGTGACGTCAATGGTTTAACTTGCACACTGTCCTTTATTTATTTGATTTCAGAAAATGGCGACGATTATAAACGACGTGTCCCCCTTTGAGGTTCTGACTACTTAGAACCATAGGGTGAAACCGAGTCGTTTGGCGGTGTCGTTCCCCACTCACCCGTCAGCTCGCAGGGCTGCGTAGCGCTCCAGGGTGGCGCGGCTGTACTGCAGCCGTCTCTCGGGCACCTCCTCTGGGTGTAGGACCAGCGGGGCCGGCACGGGGCGGAGGAGGTGCGGCGGCAGCTGCTGCCCGACCCGCTGTAGCCGCCGGGACCACCGGCGCTGTCGGGACACCAGGCGCACCTTGGCGTCCCGCAGAGCCACGACGCGAGCGTTCATCTCTGCCTTCTTGGAGTAGACCTGGGTGGGCACATGGGTGGATGGATAGTTAATGTAGGGATTCAATCAAATAGAGTTTCTTGTGTTGTCATTGCACAGTACAGGGAAACTGAGTAGTAGGAGGAATAAGGCTGGGCGATATGGTAAAAAATGTGTTTCTTATATAATATATAATAATTATTGTATGAAATGTTCAGCTTGCCAGCACGGACTGCAAGATAACGTCACCTTATTTGCAGCTGTAGTCTTACTAACTAGAATCGGATGTACAGTAAAATGATTGATTTGGCATAGTGTGTAGAAGAGGTGAGTCCTTGTACTGATCACATGACTGAATGAGCCAACAAGGTGCAACAGCAAGATGCTCCTGTTGCTACCTGTTCCTCCAGCGCCACCAGTTCGGCCCTCTTCCTATCTGCGCTCATCCTCAAGTGCTCAGGCACGCTGTAGTCCTTGTCCGTCTTCAGTTTGAAGTCTCCCATGTTCTCTATGGCCTGCTGGATGGCCAGCACGTCGGCGGGGTCCTCGCAGTTCTCATCCGGCTTGGCGGCATAACTGAAAGAGATACGATAAGAAGACCGTTTCAAACAACATTCCCAAGGGAGTCATTTCCTTTGTCCCAACAATACTGTATCAGTTGATCTTTAATAACAATGACGTTAAGCGATAATCGTCAACCTCAGCTATTTGATTCTATAAGAGAGTAATTGCTCACACCTGTGTTGTGAGAAATCCCGCCAGCGACGTCAATTCCATTTCCACAAGAGAAAAAAAGTCCATTGGCTTAATTGGACCAGGACTTTTTTTTTCTGTGAAAACAGAGTGCTTCCCCTTCTAACGGTCACAACGCCTTCTAACTCTAGCAGCCCATGTGGGTGTAGTGGTCACAACGCCTTCTAGCTTTAGCAGCCCATGTGGGTGTAGTGGTCATAACGCCTTCTAACTCTAGCAGCCCATGTGGGTGTAGTGGTCACAACGCCTTCTAACTCTACCAGCCCATGTGGGTGTAGTGGTCACAACGCCTTCTGGCTCTAGCAGCCCATGTGGGTGTAGTGGTCATAACGCCTTCTAACTCTAGCAGCCCATGTGGGTGTAGCGGTCACAACGCCTTCTGGCTCTAGCAGCCCATGTGGGTGTAGCGGTCACAATGCAAAGCTCACAGTTCGGCCCACTTCTTCTTCCAGGTGTCGATCTGCGCCTGGGCTCGCTTGGCCTTCTCGGTCGCACGCTGGAGCCTCTCTGCCTGCAAGCCGGCCATCTTGGGGCCCCCAGGCGTCCCCGTGGAGAGCTGGGAGGCGTGCGGTCTCTCTCCGGCTGCTGTCAGGACACACACCCACTCTGCATTATTCCAAGCACAGCTTTTTGTCCAGAGGTAGATATTTGAACAATGTTTTTTGATGATATGATGATATGAGCATGCCCGACGTCGTAAGTGATGAGTCTAGCATATAACAGTATGAGTTAAAGCAGAAGTACTCTTGCTGTTGTGCGAGTACATGATGTATTTGGTAGATTTTATTTCCTGTATTCTGGTGCATTTTGAAGATGGCCACTACCTATTACCTACTATTCATTCAGATTCATAGCCTACATCCTGACTTGCAGGGCCTAAGCTTACCCATTGTTGTTATTATGATATTGAAGCAAATCATGATCACTGTCCTATAGCGTCCATTTTTGTGTCTCAATGGCTATTTCAAATGCAGTTAGAAATATGGGACAGTTCATATTGTTTATATGCTACAGGCCGAAAGACTAAATTAATATGGAACTTACTTGCTCCTTTTAAGTATAACATTGCTTGGGGAGTCCAATTCCTCCACTGAAATGGGTGGAAAGTGCTTTTACAACTCTCTCCTAGTTAGCGATCCATCTCTTCTCTGCTGTAGTTGTGTTGTGTTGCTGAGGGAGGTAGCCTATTTGATTGATTCGCTGAATTATCCAATCGTGTGGTGATAAAAAAAAAAAAAGAAAAGCCATACCATTGGCCAGGGGCACACACTGGTGCGCCCCGATGGCGATTTTTTTTGCGCCAATGAAAAACCGTCTCTGCTTGATAGACAGCAAAAAGTTTGTGAGCTTACGTTGACTTCAACTTGGCCAGCGCCCCTGACCTGAAGGAGGGCTTTATTTCAAATGACCAATAACTAGCGTAGCCCAAGACGTTCAGACGCATTTAAATGGTTGCTGGCAGTTGCAAGTACGGTCTATCACATAATTAAATAAGGATAAACGCTATGTATTTTTGTTGATTTATTTCGTATGTATAATAGTTTATTCAAAGTTGGCAGATATATTCGAGTGAATATTTCACGGAGGGGCTGCGCCCTAGCGCCCTCTATTGACCAGCCGCAACTGCTATAGATATGTTGATATAGATAGATATAGATAAGTATATTTATTTTATTCATTAAATGAACAGCTGGATACATATTTGAACATTTTCTATTTGAACATTCTGTATATTTTTAAGTGGAAATTTCAAAGTTCTCAGTTACAAAGTGTTTCTTTGGAGAGAAATGCTTAATAAATGCACCACTTTTTCAAACTCAAAAATAATCAGTTGAATAATTGTGATCTAATATCGACCAAAATAATCGTGAATATGATTTTGTCCATAATCGAGCAGCCCTAGATATAGATATAGGTATAAACAGATATACATATCACCGTCTTTCCTGCCGGCATCTTTCCCGGGCTCCGCCCTGGACCCCCTGCGGCCCTGCATGCCGGGCTGTCCCAGGCCGACCCAGGCCCCCCCGGCTCCAGCGCCCCCGTGCTCTCTGACCTCCGACGGGGCCGGCAGGCGGTATGTGCTGACGCGGTGCTCACTGTCAACGGCTGACACCGTTATCGTGTCCCACGACGCCGCGTCCCGGAATCTACCAGGATGGCGTTGCAGAGAAGGAAGGGAGTTAACAGGAACACCATTACTAAATGATTACTAGACCATTAGTTAACTGTCAGGGGTTTATTAGGTATGTTTTCTTATAAAATGTGGATAGATGTCGCACCACTGTTTTACAGGGCGTAGGAATGTCTCAGCTGCCCACAGACATACACCCGAGTGTGTGTGTGGGATTACAGAGTTGTGTGGTGTGTGTGTGTGTGTGTGTGTGTGTGTGTATGTGAGTTTGTTGAATATAACAAACTGGGTTAACCTAGCAATTGTAAGTGCTTGGCACATGTTTCTATGAACATCCTTCATTTACCGACAGCGATATATTGTTGTTTCTAGGGATAAAAGCATCTGCTAAATGCCCTAAATGTGAATGTAAATTATTGAGTTGTGTGATTATAGAGTTGTGTGTTGTGTACGTGTGTGTGATAATAGAGGTGTGTGTTGTGTAAGTGTGTGTGATTATAGAGGTGTGTGTTGTAAATGTGTGTGTGATTATATACTTCTGTGTTGTGTGTGTGATTATAGAGGTGTGTTGTGTTTGTGTGTGTGATTATAGAGCTGTGTGTTGTGTGTTGTGTGTGTGATTATAGAGGTGTGTGTTGTGTATGTGTGTGATTATAGAGTTGTGTGTTGTGTATGTATGTATGTGTGATTATAGAGTTGTAGAGTTGTGTGTTTTGTATGTGTGTGTGATTATAGAGTTGTGTTGTGTGTGTGTGTGATTATAGAGTTGTGTGTTGTATGTGTGATTATAGAGGTGTGTGTTGTGTATGTGTATGATTATAGAGTTGTATGTTGTGTGTGTGTGTGTGTGAGATTATAGAGGTGTGTGTCGTGTATGTGTGTGTGATTATAGAGTTGTGTGTTGGGTTTGTGTGTGTGATTATAGAGTTGTGTGTTGTGTGTGTGTGTCTGTGTGTGATTATAGAGGTGTGTGTTGTGTGTGTGATTATAGAGGTGTGTGTCGTGAATGTGTGTGTGATTATAGAGTTGTGTGTTGTGTGTGTGTGTGTGTGTGTGTCTGTGTGTGATTATAGAGGTGTGTGTCGTGTATGTGTGTGTGATTATAGAGTTGTGTGTTGTGTGTGTGATTATAGAGTTGTGTGTTGTGTGTGTGATTATAGAGTTGTGTGTTGTGTGTGTGATTATAGAGGTGTGTGTCGTGTATGTGTGTGTGATTATAGAGGTGTGTGTCGTGTATGTGTGTGTGATTATAGAGTTGTGTGTTGTGTGTGTGATTATAGAGTTGTGTGTTGTGTGTGTGGGGTCACCGTTGCTGCAGTTTCTCCAGGGCGATGCGGTTGCGCTCCTGCTCCCAGGCCAGCTCTCTCCTGGTGGACGCCAGCCGCTCCTCCGTCTGCCTCGCCATCGCATCGCGCATCTGCCTCTCCTCAAACTCCTGAACGCACACACACACACACACACACACTGTGTATGATTTGATGTTATATTTCTGCTGAATTTGTTAGTGAAGCGGTTTCGATTTGATCATTCCATCCCTCTTTCAGTCCACGAGAAGTGACGTGCTAGTGATGTCATCACAATGAAGATGATGATGATGTTTTGATTTTGCCTTGCTTCTGCAATGTCTCAATCACCTCCTGTGGGCGGAGCATTGTGGCTACGAGTTACTGACTGGCTCTCCCTGATGGTTGGCACCGCCCCCACTCATATAAAGCCGAGCGGAAGATGGCGGCTCACTCTCTCTCGCGCTCGTCATGAATACAGACGCTGGCACACCCGTACTTTCAGTTACATATTGTTAACTTTGTTAAATACATTATTTGTTTTACCTTGGTGGTTACTTTCTGCACGTTAAGACTAGGATCAGTAATGGTATCCATTTAGCTTACCCGGAAGACGCAGTGTTTAATTTTGCCCGCTCTGCGAGTTGTGCGTCGGGCACGGGAGTGAGGTAAGCTGTACCACCCAGGAAGTAAGCGTGAGGTTTTTCCTTTCTATTTTTCCTTTACTGTCATGTGGTAACCACCTTTGCTTTTTCTGTTGACAGGGTTTTTGCTGTTACTTGTTTCACTTGCGTGGAACTGTAAGATCATTGTTTCAACCAGTAAAAACATTGCTTTTCCCTGCAAACCCTGTCGTCAGAGTCTGTTGGGTTGAGTATGTTGGGTTGTCCAAATCTGCTGATAAATGTATCTTGGACATTGTAACAATAATATAATGACCAAAGATTTCAGGGACCAAAGCCAATGAGGTGAGATTAGCTAAGTGTGTGTGTGTGTGTGTGTGTGTACCGTGCAGGGCAGGCGAACACGCTCCGGCAGGCTGTCGTTCATCCGTAGCAGGTCCCTGAAGCGGCTCCGCAGCTGGGCCATCTCCCCACGCTGCTCCGTCTTGCTGGCCTCCGCCTGCTGCTTCACTCGGTCGGACTCCAGCCGCTGCTTAGCCGTCTCAATGCTGAGAGAGAGACAGAGATGGAGAGAGAGAGACAGAGACAGAGAGAGAGACAGAGAGAGAGAGACAGAGAGAGAGAGAGAGATACACAGAGAGATGAAGAGACAGGGATGAAGAGACAGAGCGAGAGCGATAAGAGAGAGAGAGAGACACACACATACAGACACACACACACACACACAGAAACACACACAGAGGAGAGATCGATGGAAACAACAGATAATAATTTAGTCAAACAACATTTTTTTCAACAAACTTAGATTTTTTGCTGACATCGGTTCTTTTGAGAGAGAGAGAGAGAGAGAGAGAGAGAGAGAGAGAGAGAGAGAGAGAGAGAGAAGGATGGGGAGAAGGAGGGCATGAGATAAGGATTAGAACAGGGGGGAACTGTCTGCCTAGTGACAGTGAATGAACGCCTCACCTGTATGCCGCTGCGTCCTCAATATCTGCCACCTGTCCCTCCGTCTCGACACCCTCCTGTCACAAAGTCATATATATATATAGATAGATATAGATAGATAAATACAAAGCATCATGAGGTCACACTTTGATTGACGGGCGAGGTGGAAGAGGAGTGTGTGTGTGTGTGTGTGTGTGTGTGTGTGTGTGTGTGTGTGTGTGGAGGGGGGTTTGGTAGTACCCTGGGCGAGGGCACCTTAGCCCTGGGACCCCAGCTGGGCTCACGGCTTCCGGGCGGGCCGTCCTCCCGGGGGAGGGGCACGCCGAGGGAGAAGATGTTGCCGTCGTCGCCCGCCGTCAGCACGAAGCGGCCGTCGTGACTGAAGCGAGTGTGCCGCAGTTGGCCGTACTGGTTGTCGTGGAGACTGAGGGCCCAGTAGGCCCCCAGGGAGGACAGGCTCCGCTGGTCTCCTCCTGGGCCCAGCGGGTACGCCCGCAGGACCCCCGAGTGCATCCCACACAGCATCAGCTGCTGGTCGTTGCTGGGAGGCAGAGAGGATGGAGGGGGGGAGGCAGAGAGGTGGGAGAGAGGAGGGTGAGAGGAGGGATGATGTGAATGGGCCTTATTTTATATTATTAACCTCCTGCCGGCAGGAAAGACGGTGATATGTATATCTATTTATACCTTTATCTATATCTAAGGCTGCTTGATTATGGACAAAATCATATTCATGATTATTTTGGTCAATATTAGATCACGATTATTCAACTGATTATTTTTGAGAAGGTAGAGAGGAGGGAGAGAGGAGGGGGAGAGAGGAGGGTGGTGAAGTGTGTCGAAGTTAGATTGTATAGAAGATAGAAGAAAAATAACTATTGGACTTAATCCTTTTTTCCGCCTTGATTTTTCTTCATCTTTCTACAAATTCCCCCCCCCCCCATAATCGTACCAGAGGGTCCCTTCTTCTATTCATACTTTGCACGTGACGTCACAACCACTGGCTGGCGGGCAAGAACTCCAGCAACAGTCGAGTCGAGCTGATACTGTCGGTGGAAAAGCGGCATAACCTAATCAGGGCGTCGCCAGTTTTACCACACGAACGGTCCTTAGGTTCCTCTCAGTCCAAATACCGCCATGATGGAAAGATTAGTTCAACGGACGGGAGCATTTGTGCCAGGCATACACATGGCAAACTGACAAATTAGACATTTATTTTTGTACGGAATCTCCCTGCTTCTGAAATGCGCGAACATCTCCGCCCAGCGCTCATTCCACTGTGCAGATTAAATCGCGCAGCATTCTGTAACAGCAACTGTGCGATCATCCCTGCCCTCACACATTGTTGAAATCATATGCTGGATGCTTTAATCTTTCTATGTGTATTTTAGTGAATGATCGGGCTATAATAAGACCACATTGGCTATGTAATCGCGGACAAAAGGGGACATTTCATAGTGGATGGTGGAATAGTAACATTCACCTTTGCTTTGAATATGAAGATATTCCTGTTTTTCACCTCCCATACGACAGCATTGTTAACCCATCCGTAGGCTTTCAATTGTTGTTCTTTATTCTTTATTTCAAGGATAGCCCCTTGAGATGTATCATCTCATTTTCGAGGGGGTCCTTAATTGTTAGTTGTGCGGTATAAGGTGACGGATTCTCTATGAGATAAATGTAAATATGAATAACCTACATCAGCGGGTGCTGTGTATGGATCACAAGTTCCGAGTATGTTTATCTTCTCTTCGTATCTAATTTCAACATTTTGTGACAAATGGTCTAAATAGTTGATTTATTTAAGTATGGGAAATCTGCAAGGCTGCAATTCCCCTGGTTGGCCGTTGTTCGTCGCCATTTTGCCAGCGTTTGTTGCCCTCCAGGTATCCAAGGTAGTCACGTGACCGCAAAGTATGAATAGCTCCTCATCAGTCTGGCCACACCACTGGCTGTGAGAGAGCTGGGCAAGCTGGGTTTGGGTACCTGAAGGAAACGGTGTGGATGGGGTCGTTGTCTGCATTGTGAACCGCCAGGAATGCGAAGGGCTCGTCCCGGGGCTTGTCCTGGGGGTCCCGGTCTTGGTCCTCCTCAGAGAACCTGCAGTGGTACAGGAAGCCTGAGTCGTAGCCCCCCTGGAAGAATTAGTGTTGGTTTATTAGGAGGTCCGTTCTTTCAGCTCTACTCTCTATCAGTGTTCACGGCGCGCCTTGCGGTGCAACGCAGTGTGTGGCAGGCAGCCTTACCATGGACAACCAGAACATGCCGGGCTCAGAGCGGAAGCCACAGTGCAGAGGACTAGGGGGCTCAGGGATGAAGATAGAAGGTAGGTCTTCTTTGTCCTCCTCCTCCTGCTGCTCCTCCTCGGTGGGCTCTCTGCCCTGCTCCTTTGCCTTCTCCCGCCGCTCCTCGCTCTTGATCCTCCTCACTTCCTTAATAACTCGGCGACGGGCCACTTCTTCGTCCCTCTGAAGATCACACATGCACACACACACACACACACACACACACACACACACACACACACACACACACACAAACACACACAGTGATTCTGATTTTCTTGTTTCCCTTGTGTTTTGTATTGCTATTTCACTTTGATAAGATTCAGGTCTGTATTATTCCACCAGTTTACATAACAGAGAACATAGAAGCACATAAACACACACAACAACACATGAGACATCAGGGAGTGAGTTTGTGGAGGGCATTAAGGGCAAAGGGCACAATGCTCTTCCCAAACTGAGAATTGGTCTAAATCAGTGGCCTGTATCTGAGGCCGGCCAGAAGGAGGGTGACGGTGGGGGGTAGAGGCATGTCTTATGGTGAGGTTGACGGAGAAAACTACCTTAATGCGAGACTTGATGCTCCTGAAGTGGAAGGTTCTGGTGGGTAGCCCAGACAGCTGGTACGTCTTAGCTGTATTCTGGGTCACCGACTCGGGAGGCTGCACCTCCACCACATGGCCACTTCGACAAAACACCAGGAGAGTACTCTTGCACTGAGGACGAAAATACACAAAAAAACACCCCATGGTAAGAGACCTAGCATGAAACACACGCAGAAGAGTTTGGACCTTTGAGGTTTTTTAAAAGTTGGTGGAGGGGGAGACATCGTCAGATGACGTACGTCAGAGTACGGGGACCACTCCAGCCCCTGGACCGGTCCCGGGACATTGATGAGACCAATGGGCTTGTACTCCTCCCCAACGGCGAAGAAGAACACGGTGCCTTCGGCGCTCTGCAGGCAAACACAAGACAGGTCCAAGGAAAGACAATCTTTATACGGCAATAAAGTGCCATCAGCTGTCATCACTGACATGTGCGTGGAATCCGAATTAGGGTGCCGGTTGTCTGACAGCATACACCCATAGACACCCATAGAGATAGAAAAAAGATTGATGTATCGTTTGCATTGTCTATATTTCTGTTTACTGTGTTAAAATGATATGAAAACCTGATGAATTAAACTGAACAGAACGGCTGGTGTTTCTATTCACACTGCAGCCCAATGGCCTCACCCCTGTGGCCAACACCTCCCCGTTGCGTTCGTACGCGATGGCGGTCACAGGTGAATTGTGGGGCTTCAGGGCCTGTTTGAGACGTAGCTCCGCATCCCCGCTACCCGCCAGTGCATGCAGCCCCTGGGAGTCGCACACCTCCAGCAGCCGCACAACGCCATCCTGGAAGCCCGTCACCAGCAAACCTCCTTTCTCGTTCACCTGCTCACAGTGACAACTCATCAGCATGCAGGCACACGCACACATGCACACGCAAAGAGCTTGTGGCCAACACACAGACTAGGGTATGGCAGGGTCGTCTTCTGTGTTTCTTTCTCCATACTATGATGGAAAATTTAGTGTTGAGGCAGTATGTGCATTCGTCGCATGCGGTTTGCTATATGAATCGCAAACACACACACACACACACACACACACACACACACACACACACACACAGACACACGCATACCAAAGACGGAGCCCAGATGAGGGCCGTCCCGCCTTGTTTGAATTGGCTGCAGGTCAGTTCTGTTTTCGCCAAAAAGTCAAAAACCTTTACAGAGCCTGTGGAAGAGATGGAAGCATATGTACGTCATTCTTCATTGTCTGTGTGCGTGCGTGCGTGCGTGTGTGTGTCGTAGAGCTACTACACTCACAGTCCAGAGCGGTAGTGGCCATCAGGTGACTTGCACTGGAGACGTCCATTCCCTGGATGACCCCAGCATGACAGGAGTACAGACACTTGGGCTCCTCAGACTTCAGACACAAAACACACATGGAAGAGGAATACTGTACTTCAAAGGGGGTACCATGAATGAATGTTTTTTTTTCCCACACCATGGTCATGATGGGGTCAGCTCTTCTGCAATTCAGCTGAGTGTTATGGTTTCATCATCATCATCATCATCACCATCACCAGATGACTAATTTCCACCTCTGATTTCACCTCTGAGAGGAAAATATGATTAAATTTGCAGCACACTCACAATATTGGAGAAGGAGAGATCCAGTTTCCAAATTCCCCCATGAGAATCCTAGACGGTGAAAATAAGCAGAGATAACATTGGCACTGGCGGTTTTGAGACAAAGGCAACTTTTTGTGTAGTTAACCATTGATTGACTAAAAAGGTAAAATAATAACTGTTGCGGTTTCGATGTCATCGTTTATTTTTTGTGCCAGCAACAACGAAAGCATTTGAACATAAAATGTACGCCCATTTCAGAAAACCAGCCCTGAGCAAGGGCCGGTGACCTTTGCCCTCTGACCTGTGCAAACCAGATGGAAGAGTCTTGCACGGAGCTCTTGACCAGGGAGCAGAGGCTGGCGTCCCCTCCGATCAGGAGCTCGTTCATGGGCTCCATCTCAAACAGGCCGCTGTCGTTGCTTGCGTTGGCGCCGTTGATGATCTCAAAGTCCCACGTCTACAGCGACGAGAAAGTAACACACCGTTTGTAATGGAATGTATTTCAATAACTTCACATACACACAAGCACTTTTTGTTTGTAATATGACCAAGTAATATGATCATTTGAGTAAACACTAACTGCTACAAATATACAGTAAAAGTACCAAGTATGATATTTCCATGATGGCCATATATAGTCACTTTTATTGTGAAAGGACCTGTGAAAGAATGCAGCCTACCCTGATAGCTCCATCCGCTCCTATAGACATGAGCTCGCCCTTGTCCAGGGAAAGCTGCTGGATGGTCCCTGCGTGGCAGGTTTTCTTGTCCTTGCGACAGACCTCCACCTTGATCAGACCCCCGTCCCACACCAGCATGTTGCCCCACTTTGAGCCCGACACCACCTGCCAGACACAGTGCATTAACATAAGGACAGGTATCTTAGTCCATAAGGCCATCATGGGCTCTATCCACCGAGCTGACGTCTTGGATTGTAAACCACCTGCTACCTGGGAGAGGGGTTCCCCACCCAGCTAGCGTTTCGAACCAACGGACCCAAGATGACTGCTCTGTGAATAAGGCCCATGGTGCAAATTTAAAAGAGGAATAATGAATGACACGAAAGCCTAAACTACTTTGACAAAATCGATTTTGTTCCTTTGTCCGTCGATTCATTACAACGATATAAAGCTAAAGATCATTACCACTTAACAACATTTTACATTTATTTTAGGGTATGTAATAGGAAATGGAAAAGCTGCTCACACTCACACACCTTTCCATCTGGCAGTTCCACGTAGCATTCAATGTCAGTGAGGGGTGTCTTCCAAAACATTCCCAGAAGTCCTTGCAGCTTGAGGCCAGTAAACGTGCTGGCCATTTTCCAAAATCTATTTGAACAAAAAATCACATAGAGTAGAGTAGACTTTTTTTTTTGGAATCAAGTCAACAAACAACATAGATATGTAGTGTGCGTATATGCGCAACAATGTCTCTATTACTATATGCTAATATGCATAGACTAGTCATCGCCACTTGCTTGATGTGTCCAGATCCTGAGGTGGTCATATGTGCTGGGTTTTCTGGCGAGAAGGTAACTCTGTAGACCTTCTGGGAGAAGGCCTTGCAGCGCAACACCACCTGCTCGTGTTTCCAGTCCCAAAGGGTCAGCATGTAGTCGGGTGCGCTACCCACACTGGCCAACAGGGAGCCGTCAGGGCTGAAATCCACGTAACTGTACGCTAGACCGGTACCACCTAAAAGACACAAAGAAGCTCATTCTAACTCGGCATGACACGTGACAAGGCCTAACTATTATAGTTTGAACCTAGAAAAATAGTCCTGCATATGTTTTAAGTATACATTCTCTTTGTTCAAAGAAATCCATTGTAGAAAATGGTTTATTGAAATATTGTTTAGTGTTTTTGTTTAGTGTTAAATCAAATTGAATATCTACAATCTGTATTTGTCAGTAATTATCTACACATGCATACCTTTAGCATACATAAAGAGGATCGAAAACACAGATCAAATCATGAGAGAAAAGTGGTAAGATACAATTGACCTTATTAATGCAAGATTGGAAATTAGGGATCAGGCCATAACAATATTAGCATTGCAATGTATGGTCATCCATTGAAACATGACTCCAGTCTCGTGATACATATTGTAAACAATACATATAATATTGAAAGAGCAGCAGCTGTGATTTGCTTGGCCTACTGTACCTCTGAGGATGCGGTAGGGCTTTAGTGAGGGATATTCGTAGACCACGATATAAGGCTGGTGGCCCTTTTCCGCCACGGCAAAGTATTCTTTGCTGGGGTGGGACTATGGTGGGACACATAAACAAATACACACCTTAACAACAGAACTGACACATTTCATGAATCAAACGTCCCAAAAAAATGCAGAAATGTCAATTCAGAAGAGTAAAAGCCCTACCTATATTAACCCAATATTGTTCAATATAAATATATCAGAGTTTTCTATTTAGCACTCGTTGCATGTAAATATGAATAGGACTGATGATGACAGACATCCAACAAGTCATAAAAGGTGTTTGCAGTCTGGCCCATCAAACACCTTTTAGAAGACAACAACAAAACTTCATCCGATAACCGGCAAGCAACGGGCATTTATTGTGTGTTGGTGTTTGCTGTGGCGGTGTTCAAGTTCCTTTAAGGCTGCACCTCACCATGATGGCGCCGATGCCTTCACCGCTACACGAGCGAAGGTAGTGCTGCTGCTTAGTGGAAACGTCCAGCATCACCAGGACGTTCCCCGCGATGAAGGCCAGGGTGCTCTCGTCCAGCAGCTGTAGGTTGGCTCTGCGTCCACAGTCATATCCGAACGAGTGACTTCACGCACAAAGACATTTAAGGATCTAGGCTCAGTTATAGATCTGGCATCAGAATGTAGGAGGTTGAATTGTTTAAAGGTGACATATTATACCACCAGGTGTGAGTGAGTGATTTTCAAAACGGCCTGTAACGGCCTGTAACGGCTGTCACACAGACACCTGGTGGTATAATATGTCACCTTTAAGGGTACTGTTCAGACAGGCGTATCAAAGTCTAGAAGGATACGAGAGGTTTAGTAGATTCTCAGGAATGTCAGAGTCTGGCGTTGCAAAGGGTCTGGAGTGGAGTTCATCGTACTGGTAGTACATGTCGACAGGAAGCCTGGTGGCCAGAGCCTCCTCGTTCTCTGGCTGCTCTGGCGGGACCGACCTGTCAGCATCTATAGAGGGGAGTGGAGACGGTGAAGGGCTGCAGCACCAAGACTAGAAATAACTTTTACTGTGAAGGGTTTGAACACCGGGCCTTGGGTGTTTGGACTGTATGCTGCACTGGCAACTTTGTTTTCACACAGACGCACACACTCTCTCTCTCACGCTCTCACTCTCGCACAGACACACACACGCACGCACACGCACACGCACACGCACACGCACACACACACGCACACACACACACACACACACACACACACACACACACACACACACACACACACACACACATATAGACACACACAAGCAATCTTTGACTAATTGCCGTATATATCTATAACTGTATATAGTGACTAAAACACTAACGATAACTTTTCATGCAATAAACGTAAGTTACGTTGTCGATGTTGTGTTGTAGATGGCGACATTGTGTTAGTTGGTTCATTTAATCGTTAATTGAATGCGACACAAAGAGGTCTCACAATCAATCTCACAATCAATCAGAAAACACTATGCTTTTTATTTTTTTAAAGGTTAATTACCTTGTTTGGGTCCGGGTAAAACATTTGTTTGGGTCTGGGTTAAGCCATCGTCCGAGGCCATCTTTGTTTGTCGTTGCCCAGCAACCGTAACGGTCCTAACACACGTGCATATTAACCCTTTTCTATGTGATGTCCTTCCTTATTTTAACTTCATTTTATTGTATGTTTGCTTTAGCTTTCTGCTAAATCTGATATACATTGCACTTTCTACATTATTGCACAATTCATTAAGCCTAATCTATCATTGCCTATTTTATGTAGTGGCGAAATTACTGTAGTATTAGTGTAGTAATTGAACTAGTGAGCACAATAGGCCAAACCAGTCGGTACCTGAGAATGATCTTTCGGTGCGTTTTGCATGACTTCTGCGACCCTCATGGTCGGAACGCGTGGTGGCACCAGGAAAGTAGGCCAACAGCGCCTCCTGGAGGCCGGGAAGGAGAGAAAAGGGCGCCGTCAAGCACATCGCTCTCATTTGACGGTTCAGTGTTAAAATAGCAGGATAATGGGTTGTTGTAAATTAAAAAATAATGGAGATTATATTCCACAACCCTTTAAAGTTGGCATTTAATACTTTGAATCAACAAAATAGTTTGAAGTAAGTAACAGGAAACACGCATTAAGCCAAACAATCCTTCCCTCGCTCAGCCCTAATACTCTCAAAAATAATTAAAGCCATTCGTCACAATATCAATAACACAAATTAATGCATAAGACAAGTGCATACAATGTTCTCAAAGAAAAATCCTGTAAGATTTTTTTTGGTGCAAACAAAATAATAAAATAAAACTATTCATAAAAATCAAAACAGCCTTGTTATTGTTCTTAAGGGAGGACTACTAAATCCCTATTATGGTTATCATATCTGTATCATATCATATCAATTAAAACATGACATAAAAGCAAAGAAATTCTCTTTCCCAACAGCTGTGTCGTCCAAATATATATTACAATTTATTTAACTTAACACAGTGTTTCTTTAAAAGACAATTAGTACACTTAGTACATTTGTTCAAGGGAAACCAAACAAACACTTTTTGTATACATCAGGTTTTGATGTTTGACATTCAACATTGCAACAAGGTATTCAGTAGACCACATCTAAATAAGATAAAAGAGTGAGAACCTTGACACCAAATGTTGAATAATTCCACTTAAAACATTAAAACACAGTCATGTCACCAGGGATTATTTTGGCTTTCAGATGGTGGGCTTTCTTATTGATATTGTTTTCTATGTCGTTGTCTTCTCCATGTCAGGCATTTAAAAAAACAAAGAGTCAGATTCTTGGTCACAGCTATGGGATCACACAGTGTTGATGACAACAAATACAGACACAATCGTCACAAAGGACAGAAACAAACAAATAAAGGCAAATTGTTGTACTACGGATCCATGTTTCTGTTGTCTACGTTGTTTTTCTCTGTTAATACTTTAGCCCAATGTGCTTGTGAGCCTGTATTAAATGCAATAAAACATTAATTATTTTTGAACGTGTAATCCATTCTCAATAGTGCAACGATACTCATATCAATACAGTACTTAATACAAATTCATTACTCAATCCTCAAAACTAATTTGGAAGGCCCTTGACTCACGGCCATCATAACCCTGGATGAAGGCATTGCGAAATAATGAGGAAGGCATTGGTAAGACAGGTGTTATCTCTGGCACAGTGTTGTGGAAAGGGAGACTCAGGGATCCTCATTATTGCAATAAAAAACAAACAAACCGTACCCTTCATTCCCCTTCCAAACAGGCAAGTCACGACAACAGGTCAAAAAAAGCAACGTGGACGGTCCAAACATGGCACTTTGAAGTCGGGTTCTCTCCGGTTGGATCACATGATGGTGACCCTCTCGGGGGACACCTGCACGGCCGAGGGGCCCGCCGAGGGGGGCTGGGTCCAGAGCGAGCGGGCGGTCCGGCCGTTCTCGCAGCCGCGCCGTATGCGGTGCAGCTTGAAGGCCACGCAGGGGAGCAGTAGCACCACCTTGCCCAGGATGACGCACACCGGCAGCGCCAGCGCCACCACAAAGTTAGGGGGCAGGTAGAAGCGGTAGGCGTCCTCCTCGAACGCCCGCTTCCAGCCGAACAGCAGGCCGTGGAAGGTGGCGATGAGCAGTGCGATGTAGCCCAGCGTGGACTGCAAGGGAGGAAGGTCGTTCGTCACATTTTTCCCTTTCATCCTTTTCTGACATGTCTGGTCTATGTGTGGTCGTTGTTTATTTGAACGGCTGTTTATTTGTTCCCACTGTGTGTAGTACCTGAATGAAGCTGAACTCCCGCCAGTTGAGGGTGCTGTTTACGGATGGGATGGAGGTGATGGCCAGGAGGGAGAGGAGCCCCAGGCTCATGATCCCGAAGGAGAGGTACATTTCCACCCTCCACACTTCCTCCTCGTTCCAGGAGTTCTCCACATTGGCGTGGACCTGCAGACCACACGGCGAGAGGGAGAGGGCAGGGAGGCATTACTAAAGACAGGTCAAATCAGGTCCTTACTATTGGTCTTTTTACAGTCTCAGACCTAAGGCTCAGAGGCAGACGTTTGATTAAGATTTGACCACACCACTGAAAGAGTTCAATGAAGCAAAGTAATATGTAATCAATACAATTTGTTTATGCCTGTTTTTTTTTTTACCATATTTTTATAAAAGTTATAATAAATAAATAACCAGATGAAATGCGTGTGCGTATCATTCCTTTTGGATAAAATATTTTTTTCAGGATCAGTGGACACTGCCACTTCTGCCACGGCCACCACTAAGCACCACCAGAGCATTGGCTGTGATTGGTGTCTTGCATGTCAATCAAGACCTCACCCCCCCCCCGCCTCTTAATGAGGAAGAGTAACACGTAAAAAGAGTAACACAGAACACAAAATTCAGGACTATGCTTGAGTATGATGAAGGCAGCATCCAAGTATCCAAGCAAAACACACACACACACACAGCTCCAACCTGCTGGTAGGCCATGTTGAGCAGCAGGTAGCGCTCCGACCTCCTCATGGGCAGACAGAGGCTGTAGAGGACGTGCACGCCGGCCAGGAAGAAGGCCAGCAGGCCCAACTGCCGACGGCACTGCAGCCAGCCCTCCAGCCAGTGGGGGAAGCGGCGGTACTTGGTGCCGTGGTACAGCTGATGGCCGGCGGCCAGCTGGCCCGCCAGGTACACCAGCGCCAGCAGGGTGATGGCCACGGCGGGCAGCGTCCGATTCACCATCTCCACGGGGATCTTGTAGAAGTCACTCTGGCCGCGCTTGGAGTACGGGTGGACGATGTCTCGGGCGAAGGAGTAAGCGAAGAAGAAGATGGAGAGGGCCACTGAGGACAGCACGGGGCCCCTCCAGGCGGGGAAGAGCCGCACCGGGATGTTTTCGATGTCCCGCGCGGACGACAGCGCCCCCATGTCCACGGGCTGGAAGTGCAGCCGCCGGGCCAGCTCCATCACGTGCTGCCGGGCCTCCAGGGAGTCGCTGCAGATGAACACCTGGCAGGGAGAACAAGACGAGCACAAGGCCTGGTGGATCACACTCGTTGCCATGGTAATGCTGCATTACGCGTACCGTGCTGCTCTGAGCCCTTGACCTGCAACTCAACTCAAGAATCACGAGTGGATATGAACGCATTGTTATTGTACCTGCATTGGCTTGAGTTGTAGCTACAGGTTTAGTTTTATAGTTTTCCCACGGTATAAAACTATATATAAAGAGACAAATTCCATGGATGGATTGACTCGTGGATAGGCATGTTTTATTCCTGAGAAACTTTTAATTCTGCATTTGAATGGACAGATTAGCTGCCCTCGAAAAACTATGCAGTGCAGGGTTTAATATACTTTTACCTTTGATAAGTAATCTGGCAGTGATACCTGGATGTTAATCTGCAGCTCACGAACCATTGCCTGTTTCATTTAAACCATGCATCAATTATAAAGGAATTAAACTCTCTAGAGATAGGAAAATGTGGGCAGCTCTGTCAACTACTTCTGCCCAAGCTCTGACGGTCCTCATCCGTTCGGTTCCGTTCGGCCTTCAGTACAGCACGCTTCTCCGGATGACAGTATCCACATATAAATATTGTCAAGACCGTTCCTTAGAGTAGGCCCCAGATTAACCCCCCATTTGAGTTACACTGCCCTATTTGGCCCGTGAATCAAACAATTACACAAAGTGCTATCGGTGGTGAGTGCATCAGTCTAACCACAGTATATTCCCCAGTGAGAGTCTGGTTGTTGGCGCACCTGCCTGCTGGCGTCCTTGGGGCAGATCTGCTGCATGGCCCAGGCTGAGATAACGTTGAAGCCCTTCACCACCACCGCCTGGGGCAGCAGCGATGCCAGGTACTCGGCGTTGGACTCGGGGTACTGGTTCACCCGGCGGTTGTTACTCACATCCACCAAGATCTTCCCTGGTGGACGGCCGGGGAATACGTTCCAACATGTTAGCTGGCAGCAGAGCATGGATGGAGCATCACTGCAATGAGACCTGGGATTGTTTCCAAATACGTATTTATTCATATTGTTTGTACGGGCATGGCTTCAGTGTACTGTAGCGGCTACGATTAGAGGTGCCAAGCCTCCCGATTTGAATGCTGATCACGTCTGACTGGGTTGGCATTCAGTGACAAGAATCAAATCTAGTCGATTTGTGATGTTACGAAAGAAATGATGGATAAATATATGTAGTCGATCTATTAATGTGCAACATTGTTATTATGCATGAGCACTGTGCATGCCTTTCCCAAAACGCACGTTTGAGCATTCGATGAGCTGTAATAGTTGCTGTTGCATAGGCCCGTACGACTCCTGTAGGAACCAGTTCCTTTATTATTATGTCATGTGTTGTGTGTCTATATCCTTCGATCATCCTTCCTTTCTTCCTACCTTATTCCATTCCTTACCTACATCCCTACTCCCTCAACTCAATCCCTCCCTCCCAGCCCCTCCACTCCCTCCCTCCCTCCTCCCCTTCTCTCACCTTCCAGCAGGTGCTTGAGGTCCCAGAGCACGGGGTAGTGCTCGCGGCGGATGGCGAGGAAGATGAGGGGGGCCTTGGCCACCGCATCCTCGTGGTGCGTAACGTCCACCACGTGGGGGAAGAGGTGAGCGGCACGCTGGGGCTGCCGGCTGCCCACCACCACGTGGAAGCCCCCCCGCAGCAGCCTGGTCGTCAGGCACTTGGAGAAGTCGCCCGTGCCCAGAACGGCCACCGTGGGCTGGGCCGCGTCGTCGGCGGGGGAGGCGGAGTATCCGGGGCTGTCCCGGGAGCCGTTTTTCAAGCCGTTGGAGGAAGAGAGGAAGGACGGCGGGTGGAGTTGGCGTTGGAGGTGCGAAGAGGAGGAGGAGGAGCAGGCGGAGGTGGTGGTGGTGAACACGGGGCTGACGCTGCCCATCATAGAGATAGAGTCCATGGTGCGCTCCTCTCTGTCGCTCTCTCTCGACTGAGGAGTGAACAATTGACCGGTACCACTAGGGGAAACGGAGAAAGGATCACAGTTCTGCCACACAACCAAGTTACCGCCTCACTTCTAATATATAGGACACATTTTCTCGCGACAGGGAATGGGGGGGTCCGAGGGCCAAGGTTTAGGAGTCACGGTTCGCTACTGAAAAACACTCTGACAAATCATTGGTGCAAATAAAAAGACACGTTTATTATTCAGGAATAAACCATTTAAACTGTTATTTTTACATGTTTATGGGGAGGTGGGCAGTTGCACATATGGTTGACATAGAATTATTTAAATGTTAAATTTAAATAAAACCAGACAAAATGTATATAATTTATATATGTATTTTAATTATGCGGGTTTTGAAAGGCAATGTGGTTTATTTTGCGTGACCATTTAGGCGTGCTATATTTTCTATTCTAGCCTACTTATCAGATAATTCAATTCGATTGAAGAGTGAATATTCAATGGCTGGATATTCTTTACAGAAAACCAGGATTATCATCTTCTGCCTTTTTATAGCAATATTGGGCTGCTGTGTAGATGATTTATAAATATGTGACAACCTACATCGTGTCAACAGTCAAATGTGGAAAGGTTAATTTTAGCTGGCGTTATTAACTCGGTGGAAAGGACGCAAATCATGGATAATATACATGTTGACAAACAGCAAGCTTGAAGCGGTTGTCTGTTACAATGACCTTGCATGCTCAACATCTGTGCACGATTTCCAAGGACAGACGCATGCATTTGAAAACCGTCATGTCTCGGGTACACTTCACCTGTAGAGCTAGAAGCGCACAGCCAGCACGTAATGTCATGGATAACCTTGACACGCCAGGCGGACGCGGGAATAACACCGAATCAGTTTTTTTCTAATGGGCAGCCTACTCATTCACCTTGCAGATTTACCGGTCAGCGCCAACAACCCCAATTCACCAATCGCACAATCTCATAACGCTATTTAAAAAAGAAAAAAAAATGAAACAATTGGTTTTGTAATAATGATGACAACACACCCACCTTACATCTCCTTGAAGGATGCACTCATCGTGGAAGAGCTAAACACAGATGCCAGCTGCCGGCTGGTCATCGCAGGTGGTAGAGAGGTTTCTATTTACAGAGGGTTTCCCCGCCTCTCCTCTGGATGCATGGGATTTGCCCTATCAATTCGCCCACTGATTTGCAGCGGGACTGACGCTGAACCCCAGAGAAAGCAGTCCTAGGCTGCATTCCAATTGTACGTAGATCGCGACTCCTACTAATCTCCAGATGTTTCCCTCTATCTCCATTGTCGACTTGTTGAAGCTGCTCGACAAATCGGCCGCTGAATCTGCATGGTGACTGAGAATGCAGCAATGTATCTTATAAGTCAGTGTTTTAGCAATTCTTAAATGGATCTAGGGATCATGGGGTTGGGAATTCAGCCCTGTTGTATGAGCATTAAACCTCGCGATATTTACCGCTGCCCGTCGTAGCCTGTCGCGATACAAACAAGTTAATTATTTTACACAAGTTCTAATGGCATTTTCAGAAAATTATTTTTGCAATCAATGACTATGAATCAATATTATTTGAAGCAAACATTTTATTTAAAATATCGTCATATTATATTAATATTGATAAGCATGAAAAAATACATTGGTTATCTTTTGTAATATCATCACGAACAAGGGTTAAACGGTCATAGACTAAAAAGTACAATCAATTATATATTATATTATAATCCATAATATGTTTAGCTCTGTAGCATTATGGTGGACAGTCCTAATACATAGTGTCTGAGAATGTATTCAAATGCTTGTAATGCTAAATTAAATGCACATTTAATTCAAAATAGCATAGGATACTGTTAGATTTCAGCTTATTTCTAAACTGTTCGTATAGTCTCTGCGAAGCTTGACGGGTTGGATTAGAGGGTCGAATAGATGGTTTATTCCAGGATGTAATACAGCAAGATACAGAGTTAGGTTGAATAATCTATAGTATAGGTGGTGAGGAGCAGTCTCCTGACGTGCTCCTTGGCTGTCGATCCCTATTCTCGCCGAACAGAAGGTTTGGGGAGAGTATTATAATAAGAAAATGTAAATAACAAAAGAACAGAAGCAGTCTCCCCCTTGATAAGGTATATGGCCCTGGCTATGCCCCAGAAGACCAGGTTGGTTCGTTCTTGTTGGGACATAACAAATGGAGGAATATTGGAAATAACACCTGGTATCAGTAAGAGAGGCACTGGCCTGTTCATAGACTTCAGAAATGTGAAGAAAGAGACACTAAAATACACCAATATTCTACAAATACCCTCAAGTAAAGAAATGTTTCCTGAAGAAAATAATTACCAAGCATTTTCAGGGCATTCAGGTCGTCTCTATCGTTGAAAAAAAAAAAATAGACTAAGAAAAGCGGTCAACAGATTTCCTCTCGAAACAGCTGTCTGTGTATTTTTCAAACACCTGTCCTTCCAACCACATCATTTCACCTTCGACATTACAGCATCGTTGAGCCATTGATTCTGTATGGATCCACCTGCTTTCACAGTCACATCTTACAGTTACTTTTACGTGCTCACAGTAGTAAATACCAAAGAAAAAGGTAGGCCTCACCATTCCCACTCTGACTGCATCTGCTCCATTATGACCCTTAAAGCACACATAATAACACATGACCCAGGACACCACACCTTTAGAACCCTCAGATGTTGTAGGGCCTGTTTTACAAGAAACTTTGGCCTCTCTGCCATCCTTACACTCACTACCTAGTCACCCAACCAGCCTAGAACGCTCTCATTATCCATCTGTACCTCCAAAATAATTAATAAATATATTTTTACCAGATTTTTTATTCAGGGCTTTTGTTGAAGGAGGATTGTGACCTTACTTTATCAATCAATAACCTTTTTATTTGGGATAACAGGATCTCATAAACAACATAAGGAAATGTAATGCCAAGGGTTTTTAGCACAGCAGTTTATACATGATCATTACTAGTGAGGCAAATTAGACTAGTTAATACTAAATATAAAGTTCCAATGGTTAATGTTGAATCCCTCCCAGTAAGTAGGCGGGAGACTTTCAGAGTGCTAAAAAAATAATTAGTGTCCCATCTACTCTAAATGGCTGTGCAACCTTGTGATTTGAACTAGCGTAGCTTGGCTGGCTGGGTGTGGCAGTGTGTGGTTTAGGGAGTGTGGATAGTAAGATTCTTGTGGACAAAGAGAGAACTCCGGGCCAGCATTTTTAACTTGTAGAAAACTAGAAAAGCTTTAGGATGTGATTTTATTGATACACTTATTGAAATAACTATCAATCCGCAGTAGCAAGATTATACTTAGCTAGTTAAAGTATAACTAGTTTAACCCACTGTTAGTAAAGCTAGTTTTAACAATAAACCTACCATGACATAACCAAACTACATTTGGTACGTGTTCTTGTTCACATAGCTTAGTAATGTCGTGTTAACTTTACTTTGTCCTTGCCAACAATGAACTGGAATGTTTAACAATTCCCATAATTGGAGTCAAACTTGTATTTCTTCCTTCATGTGTCCTATTTTGATTGGGTATGTCCTTTGATATAGGCAGTGTTGGGAAGGATACTTTTAAAATGTATCCAATTACAGAATACAGAATACATGCCCAAAAATGTAATTTGTAACGTATTCTGTTACATTACTCAAACTGAGTATTGTATTCTGAATACTTGGATTACTTCCACATTGAATTTAATTTTATAAGTGTAGGAATACGGCATCAAATCCTGCTTACTAAACAGGCCTATTCTGGTGTGTTCTTCTGTTCCAACTGGCTGAATGTGTTAGGCCCAAGTCTCCCTGAAAGTGTTTTGGTTTGGTACGGTTCCTTTTCACATTGCAATTTTCATTGCAGTCACAGAATTTGTCAACAAGGCACATGTGTGCAAAGATCGTTAATTCATTGGACAAAAAGGTCTGGGGCGGGTTAAAGCGGTAAAGAAAAAAAAGGGGGGGAAAGCGCCGGTCAAAGTAAACAATTATGGATATCAAGTGGGCTGCACTCCTCTTTGCTCCATGTTGAGCCACGACTAATTTTCACCCGACGGTCCGACAATGTGCTTCTAATCTTGGAGTTACCGCTAATCAAAAATAATTCCCATAATGCGTACGGCTGAGCGGGTACCCGTCCCAAGAGGCATATGCTTTTTAGAACCAGATTGGACTGAGGTGCATTCGCTTTCACATCTCAAGCGAACTGCACCAGGGTTCATTTGGAAGCGAACCGAGACCTCCTCTTTAGGGAGGCAGGCTGATTTGGGGCGCACTAAAGTGAGGTGGTTGCAATCACACCAACGCCAACCTACCGAATCAAGAGACCAAACTCGTTTAGTGCGCACTAAATGCTGTTGGTGTGAAAGCACCCGAGAGTGAATAAACTTGTGAAACAGAGAAGTATCGTCATGTAATCCATTGATTTCAACAATGTAACTGTAACTGTTCTAAATAGCAACTATTTAAATTGTAACTAACTATTATTATTATTATTATTATATTATTATTATTTGTCAAATGTCTTAGTCTTGCAATTGAAGCTGCCTTAGGCGATTTCTATCGATGCAAGTTATATACAGTACTTATGAAAGTTATACTCTATTTTCTTTAGGTTCTGAAGGCTACTGTAGCCATGAAGCAGCATTTAGGAAGTACAAAGGGAAACTTAAGGGATGGGGTAAAGTTAACTGTATACACAGATATGTCCATATAGATATATCAAATATTATCAACCATCAATTATATTTGGTAATGGAAATATGACAATGTCATAATTACAAGTGGCAAAATATGACTAACCCCATAGTCATGGCACGACTACTGCCTCAAAAGCCAAAAGTCACAATTTATGACTCAACTCATACACATATTCAGATTCAGACACTATCCGCATGATTCTCTTTTGTTGCTTGTCCAATGCAAACGTATTTTTGTAAACGTAGTTCAAACGGCCTCAGATTTATAGACCCTTTTGGAGTCAACTTCATTTTATATATTTGCTCATATTTCGAAATGCGCGTTCCATTGTCAGAATCGATATTCTACCAGTGTCCAATGGACCAGTATATATATATATATATATATATATATATATATATCTCCAAGCAAACCACCGCAAGTCAGAGTTTAGTGAGAAGAGGTTCCTCTTTAGGGCTTAAACACGTCTTCCTGTCTGGTCGCTCCCAGCCCCTACGGATGAGCTCCAGCCTCCTGCTGAGGCAGGGAGGCAGCATGGCCGCCTTGACCAGCAGAACGCTCAGTGGGAGCAGGCAGGCCAGGATGAAGGAGGGGGGCGTGTACCACACATACTGTGCGGGATCCACCCACTTGCTCCAACCGTACACCAGAGCGTGAGCCGTGCCCAGCAGCAAGGCTGTGTAACCCAGAGACCTCTGGGGGGGGGGAAGAAAGAGTAAGTGAACTTGTTTTTTACAATGTTCCCCTACTGTCTTGTTGGGGGGTCTCATGTTGTACTCTCCACATTGCAGTAAGACGCATTTATAACACTCATGTAATCTTTGCTCATGTCCTAACTGGAAAGGTGACTTTTGGTTTCAGTTACAAATTATCTGAATTGCTATTTATGCATTGAGACACTTTGTTATTATGGGGTTTAGCATAAATTGCTGGGTACATCATTTGCCACAATCCATTTCCACCAGAAATCATACTCCATCTAAAGCGGCCGGTTATTTTACAGAGGACTCCTGTATCAGATCCCTGGTGTCTTCACATACTGACTACTCCTTTTGTTCCCCTGTCCACCACACCTTTACCACATTGATTACTTCCTGCCAGCAATAGATTACAGTTTTCAGTGCACACCTGTGCACACCAACTATGTCTCAGGTTCAAGTTCTTCTTAAACAACACAGATACTGTGTGTGGAATGCCCCCAAACTAAGTGTACCTGTATCCAGGTGAACTCTCTCCAAGAGAGGCTGTTGGAAATGGACGGCAGGGAGGCGACCGCTACCACGGCCAGCAGACCCAGGGTGATGATGCCCAGGGAGATGTAGATCTCCATCCGCCATACATCCTCTGACACCCAGGCATCTTCCTTGTTCTGCTGCACCTGAGTTGGGGGACGCCACAGAGTCTTATTCATGTCCGCTTTCTCACTGGGCTCAGCAAACTCGGACGGAAGCCTTATCTAGTGTTTAGCGTTTCTGAGCTGTTCAATATAGTCCCTTCAACTTAACCCTAACCCTCTTCAATATAGCTGCTTCAGCTCATGACTATTAATAGGAAGAAGGAAGGAAGCATTTAGGGAGGAAGCAGGAGGTCGCATTTAATGCATATCTTCCAGCCTTACATGCCATTGAAAACAAGTTCCCTAGGCTATGAGCTGTTGGGCAACATTGCCGTAACACAACTCGAGTTGTGTCAGCAAGTAGGAAGGTATTTTATATCATAAATGGAAATATATCCATTCCAAGATGGGATAATCTATACTTTCCTTGTTTCCAAGATCTCTCCTTTTACCTAATGTGTAATTGTTAAAAATGTCTTTATGTCATTTGTGTCCTTGGCATTCATTATTTGTTCTGTATCCTACATTCCTTGTCCTTTTTTGATCCTTTCCCTTTCTGCTTCACTTCTCAATTGTCTGAATGAATAACAAAACTGTTGGTGGTTTGCCCACTTTCATATAAATACATTACAAACAAAGCTCTACTGAACAAATACTGGTTGCGTGTGAAAAATTCCTAGTGAATACATTTTGTTCAGTTGAGCAACACTGCCTGACAGACAAAGCATTGTTGTAGTCTAGAAATGTACTAACTTAACATAATGGACACAAAATCAATTTGCATTACCTTTGTGCTTTAAGAATCTTACATTTAATTTACCAACCAATGGGAAACAGCCCATTTTGTGTTGCCTAAAAAAAAAGACACTCTTATCCTGTTCTTTGATTCTGCAATTACCAGTTCACCATTGTACTAAATTAAGCAGGGGACAAAATAAAGAATTTACATTGGCCTATTTATGCTTTAATTTGTCATCTTGTGTGAGCTGTCTTGGTTGATGTTTACATCTGTACATGTCCCTAAAGCTGCTGTAGCAAATATTTAAGGGTATTTCAAAGAGAGTACATATAAAAAACCAAGATTTTCTCAATGTTTGTAAGTCAACCACTGTGCCTGACTACCCACCTGTTGGTACGCCCAGTTTAGCACTTTGTACCTGTAGGATCTCCTCATGGGGTAGCAGAGGCTATAGAGGGCATGAAGACAGGCCAGGTAGAAGGACAGCAGGCCCAGCTGCTTGCGTACAGACATCCAGCCCTCCAGCCACGCTGGGAAACGACGGTACTTAGTGCCTGGAAACAGTAGAAACACAGGGGGAGGGAAAGGGATGAATAACTTAACACTTAACAGCAAATATAAGTAAAGTGCTTGGTATGAAGTGTTACCAAGAAAATAACAAAACATACAAAAAATCAAATGAAGGTCAGAATATGTTTGTGTGTGTATTGGGTGGTACTGTTTCATTAAATTGTGTGCTGGTCCTCATTTTTTTCCCAAAGAGATTTCATTCAAATAGTTAGCGATGGTTCCACTGAAAATAATATACCTCTATAGAGCTGCAACATGGCCGCCAGTAAGCCCGGCAGGTAGACGAGAGCCAGCAATGTGATGGACGTCCATGGCAGAGTCTTATTCATCACCAGCACTGGCACCTGACACAACCAGAAGAGGAAGATGATGAACAACCAAGGAAAAGAAACAGAGTTTTACGAGGAAGAGTTTGCCAAAGCAATATCCAAAGCATGTTACGGAAACTAAAATCCCCTCGGATGACCCTCACTCTCTCTCGCCACAATCTGCACATTCAAAGGGTCCATTCTTAGGCATCTTCCCTTGTGAGACGAGAACACGTGTGAAATAGGTCTGGAGTATGGGGCTCACTTTATAGAAGTTGTTCTTGCTCCACACCAGGTAGGGGTGCAGGACCTCTCGGAGAAAGGTGTAGAGGAAGGTGACGGCCAGCAGAGCGAAGGTCACCCTCAGTGGCACCTGCCACTCTGGGAAGAGGGGCTGTTCCCCCGGGGGCCCCAAGAGCTCCAAGGCGAAGGTGGACCTGAGTGGGGTTGCCCCGGGCCTACAGATCCCTGCAGAACCCTGGCACTGACAGTCCTGGAGGCAAGGATGCACAGGGGGGGTCACTAGGAAATCTGGTGGTGAACATAAGTGTGCGTGTAGCGCGCTAGATATTTTGCACCCCCCACCCCTCCACAAATACTATGGATAAGACCTAGTACCTTTGCTTCATGGTCTGTTTCTGCCATGTCTACCATTTCCTGCTGCCACCCCTGGTCTGGAGCCCCGGCACGTCTTGGAACAAAGGGACATGTCTCCATCCACCTATTTAGAAGAAAAACATTTTTTATCTATTTTTATTTTTCTATAGACACATATATTGGTCGAGTGAAAACTGCACAGCACATACCAGGACTGAGCTGCCAGCCATGCAGGACCACTACTATCAGTGGAGTGGGAGAAAGGTCCAAAGTTAATTTAAGGTAAAAGCAGGGTTTTAATAATGAGACCTTCTCCAGGCTTAAATTGCAGAAGCATGATTCCATGGCTTTGTGCCTGCCCTGGCCCCCTAAGAATGGAAATAACTCAAGATAGTTCGCGCACTTCAAATAACTCGGGGTTTCAAGGGCATTAAGGGCTTAGTCCGCCAGGTTAGCTGGCCATGTTTCAAAAATCTAAGAAAATATGGATTAATGGCATCAGTTAATAAAAAGGTTGAACCGTTTTTTTTTTTTAAACCGGAATTTGGTCTACAATTGGGGTTGGACTTTGTTCATTAATCGAGGACGCTATTTATTTCCATGCCTTCTTTTAAAAGTACAGTAAATTACCTTGTATCCCTTGTGCTGGTCCCGGCTGAATCGATGCGTTGATGGGTTTGAGGCTGGAATCAGCTGTTCACCCACGTTGACAAAGTGACATCATACACAAACGTAACTCGAATATTTGCGTGTGACCTACTAGCCTACTGGCGGAATTAGGTCATCAATTTAAGCTAACTGCCTACAATTAAACATACAAAAAGACACACGTTGTTAAATACATTACCGGGCTCATGGTAAGAAACCTAAGGTAATTAAATTTCGCGTGGCGAAAGCATTCTGGTTTTGTCCTTCCCCCCTTCACAAACCAGTCCCCCACTACTTTGTTGCACTTCAGCAAAGAGCGAACGTGGTGAGGGACAAGGCCCGCCCTGAATGTCAGATTGACGTCGTCTCTGGGGAAAACCGACCAATCATTGATCGCTGGGCAGGACGAGCCGGACAAGCCTATTTTCCTCATGGCCTGACCCTGACCATGGAGTGCCTCTCGTTTTTTTTGTTGTGTGTGTGTGTGTGTGTGTGTGTGTGTGTGTGTGTGTGTGTGTGTGTGTGTGTGTGTGTATGACATGCCAAGTGTCATGCCAAAAAATTGTCATCCGCCAAAATCGGCTTGTTCGGCCAGCTATATTCGTCTACAACAGCTTTCATGTTGCTCGGTCATAACGGACATAGGCTATAAATAACATTGTCCGTAGTAAGGTTATAGCAAAGCTAGGCCCGTTAACGTTTCTTGGCTAAAAGAAAGTAAGAAGAAGAGAAGGTGTTTAACTTTGCAGTTTATTAATCGGTCATGTAAAGCCGGATTTACAGGAAACTAAGTCATGTCTTTTTAAATCATGTCGTTTATATGCCCTTTGTTACTGCTAAAACATGTGTCTGCAAATATTTCAAAAGGATAATAATGATAATTTACGACCAAACCTGTTGTTGGTGTTTTTATTTGAAACTACTTATCTTATAAATGTAAATCCATTAAATCCTGGCTGGAGAAACGTTGAAAAGGGTTGCTTTACATGTATACATAGTACAAACAATTACATAACATCAGTCAGTCCAGTGAATAATTGACAAGCACAACGTTAATTTATATGATGATACCCTTGGTTTTGCAATTATTGGGAAATCTAAGTGGAATATTAATTATAATGACATCTTTCATTCAAAGTTTGATGTCAATGTACTTGGAAAGAGAAATAATCCTTAAAATGGAATTGAATTCATATCAGCTCTGATATGCATTTTAATTATCTGGTATACTAGTGAAAACCTTTTGGTAACGTTTGACAACAGGGTGACCAGAAGGATTAGAGAAGTTATAGCCCACGACAGAAGTCATGGGCTTCCTCTAGAGGGCGCTGTAAGCTAGCATTTTCAAAGCTTGCCTTGTGTACAAGTCAGTTAGTAATTTAATTAAACATGATTTATTTTAGTAGGACACATGACTGTCCTGTGATGACCCCCCCCCCCCCTCCCTACAAAGAGACTTGGAAGTGACTTGTCTTCATGTTATTTCACAATCCAAGGCAGAGATAGTTTGAGAGGTTGATTCTACAGCCAATACATCATGCGTCTTTTAAGTTGTTTTCTCGTGCTCGCTGTGAGCACCACCGATCTGTGCGATGCAGGGCCACTCCACGCACAGTGCAGAGCAGACTGGTAGGTTCTTGGTTTATTAACTGTTCATTACTATCATAATATATCATGATTTAAGGGGCTACTCTTTTTCTCCTTTTCTCCAAGTTAGTTATTCCCTTGCTTTAGGGGTCTACTAATAATAAATAAAAATAATTTGTAGAATAGGCCCTCTGTGCTATTTTCTTTTTTTTGTTTATAATAATATATCAGTATTACAATAGCATGCTGAGCATTATATTACATGTATGAATCAAGATTGTCTGTTTGCTTCTCTGCTCTATTGTTTCATTGCCATGGCGGTCGGTGCGTTTCTCTCTCTATTTATATCTCTACATGTAGTTGTTTCTAAGTTTACTCCGTGGTGAATGATTTTAATATCGATACAACTAGAATAACCTTAAAGTAAGCCAACCCATGTTTGATTTCTTTGATTTCTCTACCAACATTTCCATTTAAAAATGACAAAGATTTTCCTGACCTGATGTATCCTCATGGCTTCAATTTTGACCAAAATATCTCCACACACATAATTTAATTATGTGACCTTTCTTTCAATTTCAATTATGTTTAGTGGGGGCTAGTCCAACAGAGACAATGATGCTATTCAGATTCATTTTGAATAAAAGGAAAATGTCACAAGAATAGGTTGCAGTTCGAAATAGAGGGAATAGATAAGCTGGAAAATGTAAAACACACACACACACACACACACACACACACACACACACACACACACACACACACACACACACACACACACACACACACACACACACACACACACTCTCTCTCTCTCTCTCTCTCTCTCTCTCTCTCTCTCTCTCTCTTTCTCTCTCTCTCTTAAATAGCATATAAATAAAGTGGTTACCTATAAAATGTACACAATTTATGTAGTCAACTACAAAGTCAGGCAGGCCACTTGAATGTTGTTGGGCCATCGATGAGCAAAGTATGTTTCAATGAGCATAACTTTCTTAGAGGTGGATCTTGTCTTGAAGATAATAAATGAAGTCCAAAACAACTGTGTTTCTGTAAAGTCTCCTCTGACTCCTGCATGAATTTAACAGAACATTGAACGGACGAGCAGACCTAAGAAAGATTTCAAGACAATGGGCTTGGTACTTTGAGTGGCCAAAATCAAACCTCTAAATGAATAGACTAGTAGACAATCATAACACAAACAGGTTTAATAACAGTTGCTTGAAAGCTTAAAAAATTACCCAAATAAATTAAATAAATACTACATGACAGTAGACATTTCAAAATAAATAAACCTGCCATTTAATGAAACTTCAATTTGACATTTGTGAAAATAAATCAGCATTTAATAGCGTTCCCGTAGACGGATTTGGGTGGTTGAGACAGTCTGGTTTAATGTCATGGTTTAATATCATGCACTGTTCAAAACAACATTCTTTCGACATACATGCAACCGAAGTAGCTTATTTCTTCTCTCTTAACTCTGCTTTTGGGGGGCATTTTCTTCTGTTAACTTTAGCTAGGCTACTAAAACTGAGGTGGTCTGCTGGCACCGAAACACCACCGTCTCTCACTTGATTCTACGGGGAAATATATGCGTTCACTGGTGCATAAAGTCGTCAGGCCTCTACAGCTTTCAATGACAGTTTTTCTTTGGGTTGGCGCAGGCCCTGGCTGACTAGTGATCCTTGCCAAGCAGCGTGCGTAACGTGCACGGCACGCAGCGGCGCCATAACATCATTGACCAATAGACGGGGCTGTTTCATTTGCAATAGTGACCAAAGACAAGGTTTTTAATATTATAAAGTAACACAGGTTTTTGGCAAGGTAAAAACCACTATTGCCTTGAAATAAAAACAAGGAGAAAGCCACATCTGTAAAGGCTAACGGTTGTAAATGTTCTCTTTGTCAGGTACTTTGGGATACGCTGTCAAACAGTCTATGAAGCCCTCATTTCACAGATTAAGAAATGGCAAGGCAGAGATGGATGCAAGATGGGTGGTCAGAGATGCCTTTACAAAGTAAGGTCGTACGTGTTTCTGTCTGTCGGTCTTTCTTGGGCATTTGTCACTTGTCACTTGGAAAACATGGAAATTTGAGTATTTGTAGGCCTATACAAATTGTTCTCATAATTATTTTGTCGTACATATATATATACATATATTTATTTCTATATATATATATACACACACACACACACACACACACACACACACACACACACACACACACACACACACACACACACACACACACACACACACACACACATATCTGTGTGTGTGTGTGTGTGTGTTACTGTTATGACAGTTTTATATCAAAACTAGTCACTGACTAGTCACTGGGTGGCAGGCTATTGTTGCAACGGCTCCTAACACCTTGTGATCCACAGCTCAAGTCCTCCTCGGTCCACTTCATAGCTGCCAAGCACACCTCATCCTTATGGGGAAACGTTGATGACATCAATTTCCGGCTGGTCTCCTATCCATTCATCGTCAGTTGCCGCGTCTCGGTAACTCACTTGTGAAGCATCTTTCTGCCCCCAAAAAATTAGATAATAGGTTTCGTTTTCAAATAGCAACACTTGATCGTGTGATGTTGCTTGAGAGACAAGCAACCTACATGGCCTTTGTTTTTACTTTTCTCTTGATCTCTTCCACCTCTGTGCTCACTGTCTGCCTGTCTGCCTGTCTGCCTTTCTTCCTTTCTGGCTTTCTTCCTCCTTTCAAATTTTACTCATCTTATCTTTCTTAAAAATACACAAACCCACAGAATGTATCATAAAGTACATTATTTTCATTAATATCACTTACAGAAAGTATCCTTTGGAAGGTATTTTTCAGGAAAGGTCACCAACTATTCAAACTATCAAACTACTCTCTTTAAATCTCCCTTCCCATCACCATAATCTATAAGTGAACTCAAACAAGGCATGAAAAAAACATGCAATGGACAATATGCCGGTGTAACCTTTACACATGACAAAGCTCGGGTTCAGGTTTCACACCTTTCTAGCTCCCCCCATCGTTATTGTTCTCTTTGTCTTTCACTGCCCTGACACATCACATTACTACTTACTATTTCCTGCTGCTGTTGTTGTTTAGAAAGTTTCAAGGCCGATAGTGAACCCTCTTCCTCCCTGATAGGCCATGTCGGTCTCCGAGAGCTGGTACCGCGTTAAAGACCACGGCACCAATTACTGTAACCTGTACAACCTCATGGAGGGTGAGTTCAGACTGTACAGCACTATTGTTGAGGTGTCCATTTCCATTTTGAAAGGTGAAAACTCGGGCCGCGACGTGTTGTGTATGTACTTGTCCACAACATCATCCCCTCGTTGGGAAGGAAGTGGCCCAGAGAGTTTTTTTTTTTGTTAGTAGTTAGTTATTTTTGCGGATGAGTTAGTGAGCAGATGCTCACCATCTCCGTGTCCCTTTATAATCCACAGGGAGTGGGTTGACCCTGGCCAGCGGATACAGAGAGGTCACCAGTGACTTCATGTGCACGCAACGCTCCACTGCCAACTGCACCGTCTACTAGTGCTAGCACCGCCCACCAGAGGCCACCGTCTCATCAGGACGTTTTCTGTTGAACTGATAGAAAATATCAAAATGACATGAAATGGGAAATTATGAAATATTAATCTGTTGTTTTTGGTTGAGTCTGCCATATCAGTTATGTATTTCAGTCAATTAATTTTGCAGTGTTCAGAGCCCAAGAAATACATACAATACAATATTTTAAAAAGTCTCTAAGTTAACAGTTTGACGGTACTGAAGTTTATTTTGTCTAATTCTAGTATAAAGTATAAAGGATACACTTTCACAGTTAGTGGGATTGTAAATCAAAGTTATAGCTCAACAAGATTGTAGTTTGTCTACAAATAAACGGATAATAGGGGGCAGTGTGACATGTCACCCTCCACATTAAAATTATTTTTTTTCCAGAATAGATGCGTAACAAGACGAGATGTGATTACAATAAAAATGTTTTATTAATAATTACAGACGTAGCGCATTCACTTTAAATGCTACCGAACCAGGCCTTATAGATGTAATTATTTAAGAGATAGAGAGAGACCGAAAGACAGAAAGAGAGAAGGTAGAGATGAGAAAGAAAGAGCTCTCAGCCTTTGTGTGTGAGGCACAGGCTAGCTTTTATTAAGGGAGCAATATGCTCATCTGGGCTTCACCATCCATCACTCTGGACCGGACAGTGTCTCCTCTCGGCTCTCTGGTGCCTCCCTCCTGTTTTCCTCGGCTCAAGTGAAATTGGCCTGGACCACACAGTTACACACTGCATCAACACTGAATGACAATGCAATCAAACCCTCAGTACATCACACACACACACACACACACACACACACACAAGCAAACACACACATACCCACAAGAAAACAGACACAGACACACACACATGCGTGCACACACACACACACACACACTCGCACACACAAGCAAACAAAAGCAAACACACACAAACACACACACACACACACACACACACACACACACACACGAGCAAACACAAGCAAACACACACACACACACACCCACCCAGGTCAATAGCGTACCAAGGGTGTGCATTATTTTTCGATAACGGGACACCTCTGACTTTAACAGTTCAGAATCAATGCGCTACAGATCCAGCATTAATAACAACGGTCAAATATAACTATCGACCAGCCGTTTTCTTGACTTCGGTAAGTCGGGCTGGTGATGTGGCCGAGTATATTTTAAATAATGGGACACCCTGACGTGGTTTATTCCTTAGTTATTGTGAATGTTCTTTGAGTACAAAATGTTTAACAGCAAATTGAAACAGAAAACAGAATAAAGCTTACTGGAGATTGTTACAGCATTGTCTCTAAATGTAGACTGGGCTTCAACACTGCTGTTAAGACTGCTGTACTTCAACCAAATATTTACATCAGACTATGAATGGGGGAAAGCAGGAGTAGGACTGACTTCAGAATAGCCTGGGCTCTCAGAGATCACTTTTAATTGACAGTTTTCTGTCTGGTTGACAGTTTTTCTCATTTTTTTTCTGTCCATGTTCGCATGTGAATGTGTTTCATTCCATTACAATCTGTCCAATTTGAGTTGCTGCTCTTTAAATGCGCAACGCATTACTGCGCATGCCAATGTGGTTCAATGGAGGGTAAAATGAAACTGGTTCTAATGTTGGCCGTTATTACGTTTAAAACAAGACCGGAAAAATACAAGGCACGCACAGTGACTGAGAGGTCATTGACTGACTGGCGTGACCAGCCAAGTTACACACACACACACACACGCGCATACACACACAGGCACGCACACACACATGCACACACACACACCCTCACCCTCCCACCCCCCCCATACACACACACACTGACAGACAAACACCCTCACGAACATACGCCCGCCCGCATGCACGCTCACACATCCACATGTCCACACACACACACACACACACACACACACACACACACACACACACACACACACACACACACACACACACACACACACACACACACAAACACACACACACACACACACACACACACACAAACACCTTTCTCTCCTCTCTCATTTCTCTTTTTGCCACTCCCCCCCACCCCCCCCCCCCCCGTCTGTCTGTCTGTCTCTCCCTCCATCTCCTTCTCTCTCTGTTAGCCTTGCTCTTAGTTTAACTCTGTTCGTCTCTCTCTTTAGTTGAAAGGCCACTGCCAAATCCTTCCCAAACCAATTAGAGTGTGTGTAGGGCCCTCCGGGGCCCCCGCGGTGACAGCGCAGGGTCTGGAGTGGCAGGGGGGTGGGGATCGGAGGAAGCAATCACACTCGGCGGTATTGAACAATATCAGAGAGCAGCAACAATAGCAGGCGATAAATCAAGCCCGGGGGCTGTGACCAGGCGTTTGACTGGCTGTATGCTGAGGTCTCAAGGACAAACACACACACACACACACACACACACAGATGCACGCATGTTCACACACACACACACACACACACACACACACACACACACAGACAGACAGACAGACAGACAGACAGACAGACAGACAGACAGACAGACAGACAGACAGACAGACACACACACACACACACACACACATGTGGTTAACAGAGCATGTCTGATACAAGCATTTCAATACATGGGGTAAGTTCTTCAATAACATCTCCCTCTCCCTCCCTTACAGAAAGGCACACACACACCAGCCACGCTGTAAGCGAGTCATGTCTGGGTGGACCTATATCCCAACGACTGTCATCGTCGGTGGCATAAACAACATAAGATCTGAATAGGGTTGGTTCATTAGGTGGGCTCCTGAGGCAGTTGCTATTAAGTGCTGTGTAGGGATAGAGGTAGAGGAGGAAGAGAAAGGAGGGAGATGGGAGGTGGAAGAGGGAGGGAGAAGAGAGATAGGGTGGAGAGGAAGAAGAGGGAGGAAAGGGAGAGGGAGGAGAGGAAGAGGGAGAGGGAGAGGGAGAGGAAGAGGGTGATGAGGGAGAGTAAAGGGACAATGGGGAGGGGAGAGGAAGAGGGAGAGGACAATGGGTAGGAAGAAGAGGGAAAGAGAGGAGGGAGAGGGAGAGGGATGAGGAGAGAGGAAGGGTAGGGAGCGGAGGGAGAGTGAGAGCCAGGAGGGAGATGCAGAGGAGAAGGAGAAGCATAGGGAGAGGGAGGGGAGAGAGAGATGGAGAGGAGAGGGAGGCGAGGGAGGCAAGGGAGATGAGGGAGACGAAGAGGGAGAGGGAAAGGCAGAGAGGAGGGAGCATCGGTCTCCCCTGTGGACCAGGGGGGAGCCCAGTGCCAGCTCAGATCCATCACTCAAGCACCCGGCCAGCTCATTAGCCCTGACAGAACACAAGCTTAGTCCGAGGGATAGGGGTGTGGGGGGCTGGACGTGGGTGTGTGTGTGTGTGTGTGTGGATGTGTGTGTAAAAGAGGATCACAAGTTTCCACACAACGCCGCTGGAGAGCGTCGGGCTGCGGCTGCCGTCGCCGTGACGATCTGAGAGATGAGATGTTGTCTCGGCCGTCTTCTCGTCTCAATCTCAATCACCGTCTGACGCGGCACGCCGCCGCTGCTGCTGTCACAGGAGTTAATTGCTTACATCGGTGTGTGTGCGTGTGTGTAGCTGTGTATGTGTATCTGTGTGTGTGTGTGTGTGTGTGTGTAGGTGCGTGAAGGTGTGTGTGTGTGTGTGTGTGTGTGTGTGTGTGTGTGTGGGTGAGCCGGTGTGTGTGTGTGTGTGTGTGTGTGTGTGTGTGTGTGTGTGTGTGTGTGTGAGTTCAGCAGCGTTGATGTCTGCTTGAAGCTGAAGAAAAGTGTTTGTGAGTGCAATGAAGGCAATTCCCCACGTGAGGGTGTATATACACATGTAGGCCTACCTCAATCTGTATCCATGGTACACCTTACTCAGGGATATTTACTTATGTATTTATTTATTTATTTAAATGCATTATACATTATGGAGATATACTTGTTCATATTTATTTTTAAATATTTTTTCATATATTTGTTCATATATATTTTCTTATGTATTTATTTATAAATAGTAATTCCCCAGCTTTACTAGGCCTTTGGCATTAGAGTAGTGGAGTAAAGATGAGGGTGGGCGGGGCACTGATAGGAGGGGCACTGATAGGAGGGGGTATGAGTGTTTAAGCTGTCAGCCCTAAGGTAGGATTTCACAATGGCTTTTCTCTCACAAACACTCACAAACACAAACACACACTGTTCTACCTTGTCTCTCTCTCTCTCTCTGCACAATAAGTAACCTAACACACACGCACACAAACAAACACACACAGACACACACACATAACATGGAATTATCTCAGTTTATGCCAAAAATCTTGTAAAAGCATACTTGTGTGTGCATCCCCTCTCCCAAACATGCAGACACGTACAGCCTGTGTGTTATAAAGTAGAAGGGAAAAAAAATACAAAGTGACGATCAGTCTACTGGTGTGTGTGGTCCCCCTTCTACGATGGTATGAGGCTCATATCCATGATGGCTACAAAAGTGGTTTGCCAGTTCAGTCTATATTGACGTTGCTCTCATTCACATTATATTATATTATTATATTGGGTTAATTTTGTATTTTTGGAGAAGTAAATAGGGTTAGAAAATGTTAATGACAAAACATGCTGCATGTGCAGGGACACAGGCTTGAATTTAACTGCTTGGTTTAACCATGGCTGGATACGGATTGTCCATCGAGAGCTATTATTCCCCTGGCGCTTCCGGCAAAATCTCCAGATTTCTTCTTGACCTCCATTGTGCGCAAGGTTCCTATTGTCAAGCTGCTCCAGGAGCTCGATACATCAGTGTATCCTAACATTGTGTTTTAGCCATTCATCAACAACCTCAAAATCAACGACCTCACACTCAAATTAAAGGCCTCATAGTTACATCTTACCTACAGCACTTTTGAGATTAAAAAAGTGATACGTCGCCCGTTTTTTTCAAACAAGAACATAAAAAAATGGTCTTGGCTCACTGTTCATCACATACTTCAAAATGCAGCCATCTTCATTTCATACAAGAACCCTCCCATCTCCCTTACCGTTAATCACAAGGCTCTCCCCTGAAACGTGATCCTAAAAAGGCTTTGCATAAAAATCGGAGGAGTACTGCTTGATGGGAAAATGCCGGTGCTTTAAGCGCTTCTATATAGGTTGACACTACAAGCACACGTTGATTGTTTGGTGACAGCAAAACAGGTGTGACTGATATGTCCCGCGGAGGACTGGCAGCCAAGGGTCTCCTGCCCTGATTGGAATGACTATAGCTTGAATAACGCTCCTATAAATATGCTCTGGGATATAGTTTTCATATGTGCTCTGTGGCTTTAATGTGTTTTCTTAACCGACTCTTAAACATTTCCAAAGCCTTCATCATTTTGGAATGTCACCGAAGTGATCGTCCCCGGAATCCCAATTTAATCTCAGCGGCCATCTTCCACTCTGGCATTGATTTATGCCCCGTTTGATGCGAGCCAAATGATGTCGCGGGACGGTCAAACGGTGTGCGGATATCAGCAACAGGTAAAGATAATGATATCCGTTGCCATTACAATCCATTATCCGCCCCCCCCCCCCCTCCCCCAGCGACTGCCACTATTGCACATTCAATCAGCCTCTCGATTGGCAAGAGTGTGATATCAGCGATCGCCTCGCACACCGCGGGGGGGCCTTAATGAAATACCTCTCCCTCTCTCCCACTGCTGTTGCCCTGTCTCTCTCCATCACACGCGTGTTTCATCTAGAGTGGTCTGTGATGGTGCGGAGAGGAGGGGGGGGGGGGGGGGGGGGTGCAGAGAAGATGCATAATCATGTGCTCAAATATTAATCTGCGCCGCGCGAGATCGAGCAATGACTCATCAACGCGACGGTTTGTCCGTCGCTTTGCATTTCGTACCCGTATACGAGGTCCCCTCCTCCTTCAGCACCATCCCGACTGATTACAATGACATATCAATGAGAGCTGGGTGTTCGGGAGAACGCCCCTAACCTTCGGCGCCCCTAACCCTAACCTTCAGCGGCCTCTGTGTGGACGGGTTACATGTGGGCCGCCTTGTAACGATCAATCGTCGCATTGTTGACCTGGAAGCAGCGTTGCCAGATTGGGCCAGATTTCCCGCCGAAACTACCAACCCAGATTGGGTGGGATATCTGGCCAATCTGGCAACACTGCTTGCCTGCTTGCAGAAATCTGGCCCAATCTGGCAACACTGCCTGGCAGAGAATGGCTTCAAGTGTTGTACATCTATCAGACTTCCCGATCAATCCTGCCATGGTGAATGATCGAGTTATGTTGTTTATTGTTTGGGTGCCTATATATATATATACCTGTGGTCATCCAATTGGGTGATCACATATCTGCAGGGACCTTGTTTTCTGATGTTTGGCTATATTAAATTGGCAAAATTGGCTATATTTAAATAGCTGCCTTTAAAACCCTTTAAAACCCCACAAATGTAAAAATTGTAAAAATTGCCCAAGAAGAAAAATGAAAGTTAAATGTGTGTCTGTTTGTGCTGTGATTGGGTGAGGCTTGATTTACGATGGATCTCGTGCTTCTCACCTTTTCTCTCCATGTGCACTTAGGAGTCGTGTTTTTTGTATTGTATTCATTCATGCATAACAAAACATAACAAAACATAACAGTTATCCTTAAACACAATGAATGTGTGTGTGTGTGTATTCTTGCCGTACAAAAATATATAAAAATAAAGATAGGAATTTTCAACATTGCTGCTTACTGCCTAATGATGAATATTAAATGACTTGCCTTGTTCAAATAAAAGTCACAGATTATGATTGGACCACAAGCGCTGGTACCCTCACTGTGACATATGTCTTTAGGCACAACCCTGGCCTGTTCACTGAGCTTCCGGTGGAATGTAATACGCAGTGTGGCCGACGCGGAAGCAGACGACAACAGCAGGGGGTACTTTACTCTCTCGTTGTATTCAAATCAATACTCACCGCAACCCAAGCTGTGGTTGTCACTGAATTAGCATTACAGCGATGGCCGGGGAAACACAGTGGGCCGAGGGTTCCAGCTGACCGTCTGGTAGGTGAGGAGCTTCCTGTGTTGCGAGTGAATGGAATTACTACAAATAGATCATCGACCCGCCCATTAGTGGCCAACAATGTGGGGCACAATACACCTTAGAAGTCATGCTCCACGAATTAAGTCTCCATTAAAAACACCTGGGTGTCGGCTCAGCCTTCTCTCTTTTCTCTTCTCTCTCTCTCTCTCTCTCTCTCTCTGCACTATAAGTCACTAGCCATCGATGGTCTTGAATACCTTCCACACACACACACACACACACACACACACGCACACACGCACACACAAACACACAAACACTGAAACACACACACACACACACACACACACACACACACACACACACACACACACACACACACACACACACACACACAGTGCATGTGCATTTATCTCTTTTTCCAGGCCAGCTTGCACGGCCATTTACCTCCTCCCACACACACATGCATACACACGTGCGCTGACTGATTATTGTATAGACAGACCAAGGTGCTTTTTCTTTTGCTTTAGCGTATAATTGGACAGAAGAGAAAGCCATAAATCTTATCGGAAAGCTATTCCTATGTAACATGGTTGAAATTAACTCAAGTTGCATGGATGCGCCCACTCGACTGTAGGAATTTGTGTTTTTTACCTATGGTGTACCTGCTGGCTACGCTGCTGAAGCTAATACTGGTGGATGGAAAGAAGGGTTAAGTCCCAAGGTGGCCATCTTAGGAGGAAACAAAGCAAATATATTTGCCAGGTTCAGGGCCAGCCTGCACAGTCGGTAATACCTGTCTGGTTTTCTACCTGGTCACTGGTACACAGAAGTAGCCCACCCGTCACAAGTTTGTGTAACCAAGAGAGAGAGAGCTTTTAGGCCGTATTTTCACCATGACTGATATCAATTCAGCTGTAAACTTAAGTTTTTCCCCCCTTCCTGTGCTGTAATTTGGCCTTGTGACGTGCACTCTGGGGGTTGGATGTTCTTCTATAAAGGCTGGACTTGGAAGAAGAAGAGGAATGATGGTGGGGAACATTGGGACAACCAAAGAATGTTAAATGGGAGGGCAGGGATGGACGGAGGCATCGCTGCTGCCAACAGGAGGCAGAGGTCCAGTCCATCACCAGGCGATGATGGAAGGCCCTGGTGCTGCAGCCCCCACCAGGCCCAGGTCAGAGACCCACGGCAGAGCTTCTCATCTGTTGCTCCAGACCTCCAGGGGGATAGAGCAGGGTGTAGCTGCAACAGGTGCAATGATTATCGTTTACCGGTTTTGGACAGCATGTCCGGCCCAGTTCGGTGGTATTTTATGAGACAGACAGGCAGAGAGACATACAGGTAGATAAACAGGTAAACAGATATACAGACAGACAGGCAGACAGATAAGCAGACAAACAGAGTAATACAGACAGACCGAGAGACCTACAGACAGACAGAGAGACAAGCAGAAAGACATATAGATAGACATACCAAGAGACACACAGACAGACAGAGAGACAAGCAGTAGTAAACATACAGACAGACAGACTGAGAGACAAACAGACATACATAGAGACGAGCAGAGAGACATACAGACAGACAGACAGACAGACAGACAGAGAGACCTACAGATAGACAGAGAGACAAGCAGAAGTAGATATACAGTTAACTAAACAGGTAAACAAACAGACAGAAAGAGACAGATAGAGAGACAGACAGACAGACAGACAAACGGACAGACAGACAGACAGACAGACAGACAGACAGGTAGACGGACAGAGAGACAGATAGAGGACAGAAGGATGTCTTTCAGACAGGTATGGCAAAACTAGCCGATGATTTGGCTATTAATCATGCACACACACACACACACACCTGTCACACTCAGAGTACACACTCATCAAATGTTCCCAAGCCCTTTTCAACGGACAAGCCAATGAATACGTTACCAAGAATCTTCTAATGAATTTCCTGATTTTCAAATGGTACTGCCTTGTTAGAAATGCGTGGAAATATAATAAAGTCTTGAAACATTTAGTCATTAACTGGTTTACAACTTTACGTTGTGAAAGTTGTGAAATACAAAGCTGTAACAGTATACAGTTTTATATCCAGTATACAATAGTGAATTATACGATGCTGGATTATACATTCAGTTTTGTGCATTGTTGGTAATATAATGTTGAAAGAAGTAGTAGTAGACTCTAAAACGCTTAAAGTCATCAACCAATCACGGAGCTGGTCAGAATATCAACATGAAGCCGATTTAATTGTGAGTTGGGTAAAGAATTTAATTGAATTCAGATTTATTTGATGATGATTTAATTGTGTGGCATTTATTCTATCAGTTCGAATTTGAGAAATATGCAGGTAAAGTTACGTTATTTCAGAAGAATAAATACAACAGGTGTGTGTTTTCAAAAGAGGCAACCATTCCACGCCCACCAGACCCATTTTATTAAATCCATTTCTAATTGTTTTGGTTCTTGATTGTAAAGGTTCTTTCTTTTATCCAAAGCAACTTTTGCATTACGTGTGACTGAAAAACCGACACATAAGACAGCTGTAGACAGCGCCGTCGTATAGGGGGGAAAGGTTATGACAATTATAAGGGCCCACAGCCCGCTAGGGCCCACACACAGCCCCCAGTAGCCTCTATGACAAAATGATTAGGCATACACTGAACTAATATACATTCATATGAATGAAACCGAATTAAAACAAAGCCACAAATCATACAATATTCTAATTTTAATAATTTCAATAATCCCCTTGGCCCCTTCTTAAAAAATGGTATGGTCCACACCGCCATTCGTTCTTCCCAGGGACGTGCACACTCAGGAGTTTTGAGGGGCAGGTGCCGAATTGTTGACGGGGGGGGGGGGCAATTTACACTTTAATTGAGATTAGATGAGGCTTGTTGTTGTTTTTGATATTTGTTTTACAACAACGTATTCCATGTGCTCTTTGTTTCACTTGCACATTTAAGTTAAATGCTACATATTTACCTGTGGACTATCTTGAGCCAGGACACTTTGTTTTTTGCATATCAGTGCTTGATTGTTAAATACAATAAAATACCCACACCTATTTGTTGAGTGGTTAATTGAAAATGTATTTGCAATCAGAGGTGTAATAACGTGTTGCAAATCAGGGAAATGAGAATAAGACAATTAATAATACATAATTTACATAATAATACTCTGACTTGTTAAGTCGTTAAATGTAAAAAAGGAAACAAATTGGGTGTATTACACCAGGCACCGTCAAGAACACTGAAAAACAAGAACATTTAAGGTGGCAATGAATGGGGGAGAGGGGCCCACACCGATATTCTTTCAGGGGGCCCAGAATTCCTAGCAACTGCCCTGGCTGTAGACATCAAATGTAGTGGATGTCACTTTTCACAGTGTATTTTTCATCTTGGCATAATCCCTTATAGACGCATCAACCAATGAAAATTGATTATATATATACACATAAATATATACATACTTACATACTTTTTAGATTTTAGATTCTAAACAAGGGAATTTCCTCTCCTCGCCCATTCCCCCCAACCCGACAAAGGCTTTTCCCTCTACGTCCCCATTGTGGTGGCTGAGTTATGAAGTCCTTTGCTCACATGCAGTAACTATTACCTTCCCCCGCCAGCCCAGCACTGCACCTACAGCCCGTCACCCCCCAAACCAGCCCTCTAGAAAAATACACTCTGATAGAAAGGACATCATTGCTTTAAATGTTGGCCATAAAGAACCAATGAGGAAAGGTGCACAGGAAGTTGATATGAAGGTGGGGGGATCAGGGGGAGTGGGGGAGCATGAAATAATGGACAGAGGGGAAAGAGAGAGAGAGAGAGAGAGAGAGAGAGAGAGAGCAAGAGTGAGTGTGAGAGAGAGGGAGAGAGAGAGAGCAAGAGTGAGTGTGAGAGAGAGGGAGAGAGAGAGCAAGAGTGAGTGAGAGATGGAGAGAAGGAGAGAAAGAGAGAGAGAGAGAGAGAGTGAGAGAGAGAGAGAGAGAGAGAGTGATGGAGTAATAGTCCGGAGGAAAATTAAATGATGGCCAAAAAAAGAGAGGGAACTAGAGAGAGAGAGAAAGAAAGAGAGAGAGAGAGAGAGAGAGAGAGAGAGCAAGAGTGAGTGAGAGAGGGAGAGAGAGAGAGAGTCACAGAGTAATAGTCTGGAGGAAAATGAAATGATGGCCTAAAAGAGAGAGAGGGAACTAGAGAGAGAGAGAGAGACCGAGAGAGTGAGATAGAAACGGGAATAGGCGCTAGATGCAATGAAAGAGAAAGAGGCTAAGGAGAACGGTGGCGATAAATAAGGAAGTAGGTGGGGTGGTGGGGGGGGGGGGGGGGGGGACGGAGGTAGGATGGATGGCCCCTTCATAAGCAGACGTCTGCTGGTCGTCTGGATTTCAAATTGGCCCGCTGGTCTCCCTGAGTGATGTGCGTGCGACATTTATTTGAGCCTCAGGGACCGGGTATAAACTGTCAGCAGAGGAGGGCGCAAGTTGGGAGAGAGAGAAAGAGGGGAGAGGAGAAGGAGAGAAGGGGCAGAGGAGAGAGTGGAGGAGAGGAGAGGGAAAGAGAGGAGAAAAGACTAGGAAGAGGAGCAAGAGAGTAGCGGTGGAGAGCTGGGAGGAAAAGACTCGAGGAAGTCGAGGGGAAAGGGGAGGAGAAGAGAGGAGAGGTGTGGAGGAGGAGCAGAAAGGAGGGCAGAAGGGTGGAGAGAAGAGGGTCGGGGAGAGGGAGATAAAGGAGAAGAGAAGATGGCGTAAAAGAGGAACATAGAGGAGAGTATCTAAGATGACAGGCTGGGGATGAGAGGAAAGCAGGAAAGAGGAGAGAAGAGACGATGCAAGGAGGGAAAAGACGATGAGAGGAGAGAAGATGAGTGGTAGGAGAGAGGAAAGAAGAGGGCACAAGGAGATAAGAACAAAGGAAAGGAGGAAAAATATGTTGTGGTGAAAGAACAGGAGTCTGGTAAGAAAAGGGGAGAGCATTTGCATAGTATTTTGCAGTGAGAAATATGATTTAGCTGAGCTGAAAACTGGAGAACACTCATCCTGAATGAATCACCAGGAAAAAAATGGTTGGTGATCAGTGGGATGAAAATGAAACTTCCCATCTGATAAAAAAATAAAAAAGGCTCACACAAGAACTTGATATGTCGTTTTGCACGCATTTGCTCACATGTTGGCGTAATCTGACAATGCATCACCAAATGCAATGCAAGTGCACAGAAGCCATTTCATTTTTTAGTCTCTCTCTCTCTCTCTCTCTCTCTCTCTCTCTCTCTCTCTCTCTCTCTCTCTCTCTTTCTCTCTCTCTCTCTCTCTCCCCATCTCTCCCTGGAATGACCAGGAGTAGGTAGAGGAGCAGAGGCAGCTATCCACCAGTTATTTAGTGGTGAGTGAGGCAACGTCTTTTAATATGCAGGAGAACAGGAGCGCTAGCGGCCACTAGCTCTCCTGAGCTACATACCGCTGAGGTTCCACCCCAGCCATCACTCACCCACCGGGCTGGAACCTTAAGCCATGGAGATAAAACTGACGCACATCCGACGAGTACGGCATACATATCTTAAAAATGCTCTCTCTCATCCTCTTACAAGATGGGACATCACTCGCAGGCTAAGGGGAGAATCATGTCCAGATTTAGCCTTTCACTGATCACAAAGCAACAAATGTGTGTGCAAGAGGAAATGACACGTACCACAGTTGTTCTTCTAGATTTGATTTAGGAATGAGCAATTCTGCAATGTGTACTGTCTTGCATTCGGAGCAACCACGAGTGACACATGAGTGACAGCTGCCCTGGAGATGAGAGACAGAAATCTACACTCCAATGAGTGCGGTCATCCAAAGGCCAATACCAACGTCTTCTGTTTCTTATGTATCATATGTTAAGCGTTGTCCAATGCCGTCAACTCCCGACTACTATGTATTGATTGTGTGATTAAGAAAAAAAAATAAGCTTTCAAAAAAAGATGTGTAAAATGTGGGCTGATCCTCGAGTGACGGTTTAGAGTCAAACGATGGATGGGTATCCATAATAATCTGGTCCTCCCTGTGGCTCACCCTCTCTGTCATTACAGAGACACCTCCAAGTGCCATGGTACTGTATCATTGATGTTATCTCTCGCTGTCCACTGCGGTCAATCTCATACTCTTAAATGCGCACTCACAAAGGTTTTTTCATCACATCAATATTTTCCCAAACAAGCAACATATCATAAAAATGTTTATCTAGCATGCTTCCAATATAATGTAGTTTTTTTCTGGCTTTGAGATTAAATGGGATTTAAAAACCCAATCCTCAAACCACTTTCCTTCATCCGTCAACATGTTGACGGACAGGAGCTCAGGAGCCCTGACCTCTAACCTCGGACCCCTTTAAGCGAATTCCTGGTTCACAAGTGACCATTTTAACCCGGTTGAGAGCACCACACCCTAAAATATGAAAAAAATATATTGTACTTTGTTCTCGCACGGTCCTTCGGTGGTTTGCACATGTGAGAAAATTAAAAAAACAAACACTGTCGTATCGATAAATAACCATGCATTTGTGGTAGATGGGTGGCTCTGGGTGCGATTAGTCCAATCAGCTCACTCTGTTTGTCTAACCCGGAGAAGAGGGGCGGCTGGCACGGTGCCCGCGCAGAGGAGCGATGATCACATTTATTATTCAATATGGGGAAACCAATCTTCTGGAGCTGACCTTTTGCGTGCACGCAACGAGTGCAAGTCCTTATGTATGTTTATCCTCCCATTGCCTCATTTTCCCACAAATGCCCTTTTAATGCTTACACACACACACACACACACACACACCGCAAGGGCGAGCACACACACTTTTTAGTGAAGCACACGTTCAATATATTCCTGTTTATTCAAATTACATCTTCCGTAGAAGGAACGCATATACAGATTAAAATACAGACTTGTTGTAAAGGTCACAGGAGTGCTAATGTCAAGGTTATCATCTGAGAGACTATTAGTGATCAGGAGACGGTTAGCCTCGAGCTAATCACAGAAACCATTGGTCAATCGTTCGATTCCATCTGGGGACAACGGGCAATATTTCTGGGGTATTTCCGGTGTAGCCAGACCAACTAAAGCCTGCTCAACCGTGATTGGTCAATACAATACACAACAAAAGGACTACGAACAGAAACCAGAACGCTTCCAATCCCAAAATATTATCCTGTTTATGCATCCAGATTATACATTCATATGCATCAATATGCAAATATCTGTTTTTAGAGATTAGCCACAAGCTAAGTGTCTCCGCCATCACATTTGACGGTAAAGCAATGGCAAAACTGTGTTATACTATTGATGACGTTGCATGATGTCAGTGACCCACACCCAGTATCGTAAGTTTGGATACCCAAATAACCGGAATACAGTAGAGAAGCTTTGAATTCATGATAATAGATAATTGTAAAAATGATAATCAGATTTCTTTATTCTCATTTGCATCGTAAGGAAATTGTACACAAGGCTCCCACTTGATGAGGTCTAGAGATCGTTCTTGTGCAGCCAACTTTCCCATAGTCCATAGTGCACTTCAGACATTGACTTTTGTCACAGAATGAATTGATTGATTTGCTTTTCAACCTCACACAAATCCATAGGCAGTGAAGACGAGTCCTCCTCAAAAAATAGATAGTCGAATAGCATGCAATAACTTCCAATCTACCTAGAACATATAACTGAGAAAGATTAGTGTTGCACAAAGCTCTTTTCATTTGCATGTTTCTGACAGATTTTGATTTAGTGTGGTATTTAAAAAATTTGACAAACTACATTCCAACTGTTTTGCACGCGGATGTCTCTGAATGGCATTTCGCCACGACTCATCCAAAACACCACATTAACACAGGAAACAAACAACCTGTAGCGATTTCGATGTTGTGTTTGGTACTGCAGTCGTTGACTGCAGTACTGCTGCTTGCTCGAATTGTCTTTGATGGAAACTGCAATTTTGTTAAGAGATGTCTTTAAACTAAGTGCTGCCTATGGCAACAGGACCAGTGCGTCATACACACAAATATTCTAGGGATGCCGTTAATGGCTTTGTGGACGAGGTTTCACCGACATGCCTTGTCTGCAGTTAAAGTTTATGTTTTTAATATTTGTGAGAACTGCTCTTAAAAAATGCAAACCAATAATACGTCAAAAACTCTTTTGTCTTTTGGGGATATGATATAGTTAAGACTTAATCAATGCCGCGAGAGTACCCTGTGTCTTGACGTGCATTGATTTTCCAGGTGGATTTGCATACACAACCTGAAAATGAAAAATGTTTTCTAAATGAGTCCTTTAGTTTTACTTCTTACAATGACTGCCTCTTGCGTCATTTGCAGCCAGACGGTATGAAAAAACCTTAATGAGAGACAGTTTTGCATAGAGATACAAACAAAGAGAAAAAAAGTAAAACATTGTTGCAATCAATTGTAATCGATTGTCTAGTCTTCCGACGCATCACTACTCCACCCCGCCACCAACCCCATGGACACACACACACACACACACACAAACACACTCCCATTCTGAGGGGGTGATTTGTCACCTAAAAGGCCATTAATCACTGAAAGGGAGGGGTCAAGGGGGTTGTGTTTATGAGACACAAACATGGCCACACATCCATCCAAGACCGCCCCTCCGATCCCAGCACTCAACACAGACCCCCGAGGAAAAGCTCCAAGGCAGGAGATCCAGACACAATCAGGTAAAGGGAAGACAGGTGTAAAAAAAGCAAAGAAAAAAGTCACGATAGGGAAGTGTTTTTTAGTGTTTTTTAAGGCAAGGCAAACCACCGCCAAGGGCAACAACGTGCCAGAGGGCAGTGGTGTTGCCTTGTTTGTTATCAATTGGCCCGCATCTTGCGCTGGTCGCACAGCAGTATAGGGACAATAAAGTTATGCCACTAGGGTTCAAGAGGAGCAGAGCGGCTGGCAACAGAAACTGAAAGAAATAATATGGCTTTAAATATTTAGCTGTAATATTCCGAGGTGGTCAAGGAGACATGTGGAATCGGCACCTGTGCCGTCTGGAAAGTTAAAGTAAGTCAGGCCGTTCAACGACCAATACCAACGTCTTCTACTTCTGAGTCAGTTGAACGTTTTGAACGATGGATCATATGTTCATACGTTGGGAGATGACAGTGCTGTCGACTCCCAATTGCGATAATTACGTAGCTAAGAAAAACCATACACTTAATACACACAAAAATATAAAGACAACAGCACCTGTGCAGGCGGCAAAGTTCTTGTTTTAAAAAAGTTAAAGTCCAACTGGTTCCGACTAGAGTTAGCATGATAACAAGGAGATTAGATCAATAACAGTAGACAAAGACGTGAGGGCATAATGCAGCTATTGAGCTGGGGGTCTTAAGGATTCACCAAGGCCCGCCGCTCTCACTCCTCAAGATCCTTTTCAGTGATTCCCCGTCGGCCCCTCTGTTCTCGTCCATTCATTTGACGGCTCTGGATTCCCTCCTGCCCTAACGTGCCCTTCCAGCCCCCTAAAAGGGCCTTGACATCCACAAAGCCCTCATTCATCCAGCCCTATCTGGGATGAATGGCCCGGGCCTCCGAGCATCAGTATGATACGGCCCCCCTCCACAGGCTCCTGACTGGGAAGGTGGGGGGGGCGACTGTGGGGATGCGTGTAAGGGTGCTGACCCTCTCGCTGGAGGCTGTCACCCCCTTATCACCACCAAGGTCTGACGGAGAAAAAAAAAGGGCAAAAGAAGCTGAGAAAGGCCGCTGTATTAAGCGGTATCCAGTTTTGGACACACACACACACACACACACACACACACACACACACACAGGAGTAGACCGTCTCTGAGGCGCTGTATGATAAGGGAATGGACATGTGAAATGTTCACGTAGGCCATCTGTCGGGGGTATCGCTGAGAGCCTTTGTGTGAAGTGGTGTGAGAGGTGAGTGTGTGGCAGCACATTGGGTACACCGTGTGTGTGTATGTGTGTGTGCGTGTTAAAAGGTTGCCAAAGGAGCAAAAAATAAAAGGCTGATAGATGGAGAAGAAAGGTGGCTGATGTCTCACCTGCGATAACACTGTGATAAAGATGTGTGTGTGTGTGTGGGTGGGGGGTGGAGGGAGGTGAGGCATTGAGAGAGTGAGTGTCCCCTCACACACACAGGCACGTGCACACACACACACACACACACACACACACACACACACACACACACACACAAATGTATGTAGCATGTCAAATTCAAGGGTCCTGCAGAGGTTGACCTCCTGAGAAGACTCCCAACTTCCCCTAATCTCTGAGTTCATGATATCATACAGGACAATGCACTCATTTCTGCCATGAATGGGTCTAAATTCATTCACTCATATGGGGGGAATACTTTTTTTGTTCTTAATCCTCCAAAAATGTTAACAACTTTTACACCGGTTAGAAAAAGGGGTGCCCTTAAAGAAGAAACGTGTAAACATCCTAAATGATTGTCTTTCACTAAATGAAACAGGTTCATGCAGATTCATACCTCACACACATCTGTGTGGTAACAGAATTGCCCAACCACCTAGGAACCTGCATAACAGATCACTGCTGTCACAATCAATTATTCACTACTTCCTGATGGCATATCTGTCCGCAGTGTTTGGATTTGACAGAGACCTTCAAAATCTCATTCTCCCTTATTCTGCCAGGGACAATACATTAACTAGGACTACTATTGTAATGACAGCACTATAAACACACATCTATTCACCAAACTAAATGTGTATGTAACTTTTACAGGAAATACACATTCAGTTAGTTTACAGATACATGATGCTCCGGTGCCAGACAGACAGACGGGCAGACACACATCCAGCAGGTATTCAAGCGACGATGTATAGACAGGTGTGGACCTGCATTTGAAACAGAGGGGAGAGGAGAGGGGATGGGGGGGAAGGCGTTCCCAGACCACATCCATCTTCAGCACCCCCCCATCCCCCCCCGGCCCTACCCACCTCAAGTCTTTTAATTACCCATCTCACAAGCTGCTTTGTCTTCTTTGGCCTCTAATTGTGGGGGCAAATTAAAGAGCTTAATGAAAGTGCTTTGTGGCCCCCCATTCATCAGCGCAATGGTAACGGGGCCGGTGTCTGGACACACAGGGGGGGGGGGGCAGGGGCGCGGTGTGGAGAGGTCAGGACACAACAGAGTACAAGCTCAAAAAGCCAGGGATGTCTAAACAGAATAATCAATAGGTCTCAGCGTTCATAGCCCCTTGCGTGCCGTACCGCTGAGTGAGAACAATTCATTGGACTGCAGGGTGGGAAGCAATTGAATCTGAGTGATCAATTTACTGACAAAGGGGATTCCCCATACTAAGCTTAGCATGCAAGCCGCTATTAGAACATGACTGCCAATCAGTGTATGTGTTGTCAAAAGGGACGCCCTGCAATGTGTATGGATTTGTCCTGTGTCAGCTGTGCTATGGGAACACAGCTTTTTTCCCCCTCATATAAACACATTGCAAGCCTGGCCCCTATAGTGTGTTTCCTTCATCACAGGATGTGTATGATATGAACGGGGGAAAATTAAACGTCTGTGTCTGTGTGTGTGTGCGTGGGGTTGTATGTGAGCAGGCATGTGCTCCCAACATACATGTAGGTGTGTGTTTGTGTGCGTCAACATTCTCGTGTGCATTCTCGTGTCAGTGCATTTGAGCAGGTTGCACGTACACACATATTCACACACATGAACACGCACACCCGGCGGTCACACAGATATCAAATCTGGCCGCTCCGGCAGCCTCGTCATGTCCCCGACCGAAGACAGATCTGAACGGGGCCACGGCAGGGCTGCCAGCCACCAGGTGGACAGATGAGTGTGTTTTGAAGGGTATGTATACAGGGAAGGAGAAAAAAAGTGGTTTAAGAAGCGCCCCTGGATGACAGGGGCCTCCCAAATGGAAGCGGGCAAATGCGATTAGACTTTATTGTGCGAATGTGAGGGCCTGGCCGTAATTCAGTTTGAAGAGAGCAGAAGGTGCTCAGCCTTCACCCTGGGAAAGTTCACACTCTGGCAATCTGGACCAATAAGGGGGCCCGGGCAGGCACAAGAGATGGGGATGGGGAGGGAAAAAGAAAAATGAGGAAAAGACGAATAAGGATAATAAACGGCGGTACCCCCGTACCCCAGGAAGGGGGTGGGGGGGGCCAGCATGATCTGAGAGGACACTCGGCCCTGCGGATGCTGTTGGTGCTGGGAAACCACAGAGCTTTGCCTTACACAGAAACTTTAATTGGCCACACTACAGTATGATGGTACTCAGTAGGGAACAGAGGACTGAGTAACAAAACACAGTAGGCTAAACCTGAGGAGTCTGTTTTTTTTGGGAGGGTGGGGGGGAAAGGCCCATCCTTCAAGCATACAAAGTACAAGAAACATAATTGGAGCACATGTTTAATACATTAAATATATTTTTAAAAGGAAGAAAAACACTTTTGTACATGTAAGCAGAGGCAGTGAATGCATGGTATAACACAAAAAGATAAAAGATTGCTGTATGTATTCATAGAAATATAGTTATTTACTACAGATAGCGACAGTGGTATCTACAGTTGTCGTATCATTCCTCAGAACCTTCTTTATCTTGCTTTGGTGAGATGCTTTGGCGATACCTCTTACCGGTCGAGTCACCCGAGGAATGTATGGAAACATAACCAGATGTCAAGCCATTGTTTCAAGACGGATGGTGACATGCGATCAGGCAGACCTGCTGCATATCTCAAATACTATTTTTTTTAACTTCTTCTTCTTCTTCATCTTCTTCTTCTGAATCTGTGTGCCTTAGTTCTTAGCTCTCTCTGTCCACACAACCGTCCGTTCGTCCGTCTGTCTGGTCTTAATCAATGTCTTTGTCTTTGAGTATCTTCCTCACGTTTTTCAGGTAATCGGGGTCTGGGTAGCTCGTCCTGAGGGGCCAAACAGAGAAGCAGTGAGTGACTCTAGTCTAGTCAGGTAGTGTCTTAACCCTGGACACAGTAAACGCTATGTACCATAGTGTAGCATTTTAGGTGCAGGATCTGAATTCTATAAGTGTACTACTATGTATTGTTACACACTCACAGAAGTTCAGACAGTATTAAGATTTGTGTGGATATACACAAATGTATACACACACACACACACACACACACACACACACACACACACACACACACACACACACACACACACACACACACACACACACACACACACACACACACACACACACACACACACACACAATTTATTTATTTAAACTCTGCATTTAACATTCATTGAGGGCTTTGCCCTCATTTGCAATGATGTTGAGTAAAATACAAAGGAGCATGAATAAAACATAGATTTAGTAATTTAACATAAATAACAGAGGATAAAAATCTTAAGAGCAGAAAGAATTAAAATGTATAAATAACCAAAAACACAATTTATTCAAACAATCACATGAATGAGACAGGTGGTCACACACGCTGCTGAGTGAACATAAATCTCTTAGGCACTCTAACCACCTGTCCCTGCTAAATAACACAATGTACAGTATGTAGTACCACACACACACACACACACACACACACACACACACACACACACACTCACTTCGAAGTTCCGCCATCTGGCTGCGTCTTGAGAGGGACGGCCGCCGGCGACACTATGTCCACCCCTTCCTCGTTGGTCGCAACGGTGAAGATGAGGCCCCGGCTGAAGCCCTTGTCCAACAGCTGCAGGACCTTGCGGCCCTCCCGGTTGTCTGGCAGGTAGGCCCACTGACGCAGCCCGGCAAAGGGCTTGCCAGGGTGAGGGTGACTCTCCTGGACCACAGCAAGAGGAGGAAACACAGGTTAACATTGTTGCTATTGTCTAGTGCAGTGGTTCTCAAACTTTTTCGGTCACCCCCCACTTTGGACAAGGGGGGATGTTCAAGCCCCACCTGCCCCCATCGCCCCAACACAACGCTAACGAAATACGCCAAGCTTAACATCTCCACATTTATTGAAGTAACATCAAGTTACATCATGTTGTATCTAAATTCTAACTCAATAACGTCAAATAACAGCAAGTTCAACAACAAGAGAAAATAAAAGTGCAGCTGTGTCATGACTTGTACCAAGTTCAGAAAAAGAGAAAATAAAAGTGCCACTTTGCAATCTGTTAAAAAAAAAAAAAAAGACGAGCAATGCATTTGGCAAGACAGGTGAGCAATTGAACTCATGAGACCTATACCTGCATGAGTGGCTGCAAAGCTGCAAGCTTAAAATGTTCAAATGTAGGCCTATTTCAAATAAAAAAAAAATCATTATTAGTGACACGTCTACAAAATATGCGAGCAGCGCCCCCCCGGCCGAGAAGAGAGCTGGAGTGTCAGCGGACACGCTATGGGACGGGGAGGACTCCAGTGACGAGGCTCAGCATCGGGACGAAGCTGCTGCTCGGTTACAACACCTAAAGACGACTCTGTCGGTGTGTGATCGCGGTGGCGAGAAGCACGGTCGTTCGTTTCCCAATATCGCTCAGATTGACAGATTTATCCTCGCCACCCCTGCTCAGTGCATCCCGCGCAGCAAGAGAGCGAGACTTCTCCGGTGCTGGATCTGATATTCAGGTCGGATGTGGTTTTAAGTTGTGCGGGTATAAGGACGGGTGCGGGTTTGCAACATGAGAGCCGTGCAGGACTGCTCTGCTCACCTCTCTCTCCGTCCCGCTCTGCCTCTGGCTCACACACGCTCCCCCCCCAGCCTCCGCTCTTCCGCTCGCGTCACTTTTTAAAATCCCCTTCAGAGCGAAACATGTATTTGCCACATCTTGCTCCGACTGTTTTTGACTGACTAATTTTAAAATGTTTAGCCACCCTGGCCTACAGGCAGGTTAACGAGCACAGCGACGCGGCGCCCCCGATGTAGAATGACGAGTTGGAGCGCGGCGACAGCACTTATTTTATAGCATGTATATATCTTATAGCGACATTCTGCTTGAAAATACGAGATATGACTTGTGGTCCATATCGCCCAGCCCTACTGTCAAGCTTTCACTCCTACCATAAGAAATGTGGAGTTTTCAGTGAAATTTCACGTCTCTGTTCCCCACCAGTGGGGCGCGCCCCACACTTTGAGAACCGCTGGTCTAGTGTTATTTTCTGCGGTGTGTCGAGATGGCAGTTCATGGCTGAAACGAAACACATGGTGTTGTGTTGCACATTGGGGAAATAAAAAGCAAAAAGAGTACTTTTTGCCCAAGACCCACCAACATATTTTGTATTGTCATACAAAATATGTTCCAAATAGTGAGAACTTTTTCCCATTGTTCTTTACTACAGCATTCACCTTTTCATTCATCAACATAATAATTATCTAACCATAGTTAGGTCTCTGTATGTATGTATGTATGTATGTATGTATGTATGTATGTATGTATGTATGTATGTATGTATGTATGTATGTATGTATGTATGTATGTATGTGTATCACAAAACGGGTTTCAACTGCAGGCAGTCCTCTGCGAGCACCCAGCAGTGTACGACTGTGCCTCTCTGAGAGGTTTTTTGTTTTGCAGTGCAGTGGTGAATTCTAAGTTTTCCATTAACCTGATAACCAGACAGACAGGATTTGCCACCTCCTCCTGTTTAAAAAAATGTGTCCCTTCCCCCCTTCACTTCACTTCCAGTATTCTCGAATTGTTGCAATGTTTTCTGTGGCATTTCTCAGTCCCCGTTTGAGTCTTGTGTAACAATGTGACTTGATGAATGACTCGTTTGCGTTCCAGACGGTTTATTTTGTCTGTGTGTGGGGGAAGTGCAAAGGGGATGGGCCCTAATTATTCACCTTGAGCTAATGATTACAGTCCCGGGCAGACATGAATGTGGTCCCTGGGAACGCAGATCACAGGTAGGTGTGCCGAGGAAGGGCAGGGGCAGAGCCTTGTAATGGTTGCTTAGATAATGAGTATCCCTCCGCCCACACCTCCCCCACCAACACCCCCCCACCACCACCACCACCAGCGTAACACAAGAGATAAAAGCATCCCTGAAACAGAGTCATGGTTTCTGACATTTTGTGCTTAGTGTTGGTATTTGTTAGTAGGTATTCAATGTGTATTTAGTGACGTGAAAGAATGAACATTTATTATATATATAATATATATATAATATATTATATAATATATAAAATTAGAAGATTATGGAGATGGAACTAACCTTAAGAAATACATTTGAAAGGAAAGGGATGTTATGTGTCTCTTTTCAATTCCTTTTGACTATCCTAGTTTGTTCGTGTAGTAGACTATGGGACCAAGGTTTTACTTTGTTATGTAAAACCTGTTTCGACCATGATAATCCCATTAAGCTTTTTTTTTTCAAACCCAGAACCTACCGGGCCATGGGCTACCTAAACAGGTTCCATGTGGCACTCTGTATGTTTTTAAATATTCCTATCCGTTGAAATTGTCAAATAGTTTATATGTTGACCGTGGCTGATCAATAAAGTTAGGAGCAGACAAAGAAGAACACTTCGCCATCTGAAACGCCCCCCAGGCCGGGGAAATATTAACACGAATGATACTAAAAATGAGCAATGAAGGAAACAGCGCTGGTTTGGAGTCGATAAAGTGGTACTTGAGAAAAACTGATGGGGCTATGAGGGGAACACAAGACCACAAAAGGTGGAGAAACTCTGCATTAGAGCAGCGTTTCTCCAACGGGGCTACCAGTATTGCAGGGGAACCGTTCAAAGAACAAAGTAGGATCATCTACAAAGACGACCACAGCTATGTAAAACAGGAACACCAACATGACTTCGGCATCTGGAAGAGTATGTTCAATATTTACATCCTTACCGTCTGAATTCCTTCCGGGAAGATGAAACTGATCTGCAGCGTGTTGTCGCTATGGTAGCCGGGGAGGTCTCGGTGGAGGATCACCCAGGTCATCTGACCGTCGGGCTGCACCCTCCTCAGCTCCTTGTACCTGATATTCATCTCCTCATTAGCTGGGGAGACAGAGAGAGAGAGAGACACACAGAGAGATGAAGGAGAGACAGAGAGATTAGTATAGTATGTGATATTGCAAATAGATCCCTGGTACTGTATATTTATTATAGTACCAGGCAAAATACATACAATACGTTTTTTTAGCAGGCCAATCAAGCACTATTTTGGAGAGAGAGAGAGAGAGAGAGAGAGAGAGAGAGAGAGCTTCTCATTAACACCCCAGCCATGCGTGCGCATGGCTGCTCATGAACCAGAGAAAGCATATGCAGCCAGGTAGATGAACAGAATGAGACGTGGATGGTGAGGACTCGGAGACAGGTCGGATTAATGAAGGAAGAGAGCAAGGGAAGGAGGAGAACAATGAAAGAGGAGCTGACAGCTTGGACAGGGGCCCGGCTGTAGCGGTTTAATGGGCCCCTGGGCTGGAGGTGTACCTTGCTGAGTCAATGCAGGGGGTCCCTTTCCGTCCAGGAACTCATTGCAGTGAAACGTATGGCTGCTCTGTCTGGAACCCATGATGGCTGGACCGCAGGATGCGTAGAGAACCGAGGTGGCAGGGAGAAATAGGCTGAGTGTGAGGGAGAGGGGGAAAGAAAGTGTGATGATTGTCAAAGTTTTCATAGGCCCCAAGCCAGAAACAGGTTTGCTCTTTAAATTAGTCCAAATGCATTTGTTAGACATTAGCAATATATGTATATAGTAATATTGTGAAGAGGCTATCATTGAAACGATTATCGAATGACACATGGAGAAAACATATTTTTAATATAACCAATACGTCTGAAGCTATGCGATAGAAAAAATCCACAGAAACAATTTTGTCAATAATAAGCCTGCTGTTCCACTAGGCTAGATTAATAAATTGCGTAACTGGGGAGAAAAACAACAGCACAGCATCGGCTTACTAACCTATTAATCGTATTCAGCACGCCTTATCAAACAAATATAAGTAACATGAATGTAAGGAGGACGACTTAACACACAACTCTAGAAACATGGGCCTTAAACTAATAACGTGCCAGTGGTACTGGATCGCGCGTGTACGCTGCGTCTGGAGAGCTCACCTGATAAAACACCAAACAGCCTCGCGCTCCGTCCGTTGATAAGCACGTTAATGGCAAAGTGTGTATCTATATCCCCTCTTCCCCTTAAATCTGCCAATCCTTCACGCGGGGCTCGCTGGTCTTGTTCCGCGGCTGCTTTCTGATTGTGACCCGAAACCGCGTTGTTGTGTGACCCGGTGACCGATTGAGACAAGGAGAGACACGTGAAACGAGATTCACGGGAGTGCGTTGGGTGTGGCGACGGGTTTCCGAGAGCCGTGCAGTGGATCGCTGCTCGGCGACGCGTCGGACCGGAGCGGCAGCCCGCAGCGTGTTTGGTTTCCAAACAGCGACTCCGTGGGGCGCGTTATTACGCACGCAATTTAGCGCGTAGTAGGAGTTTTGAATAGACGAGTAGCCCTGCGTAAAAGACAGATATTAAGCAAGGGAGCATAACCACACATGTATAAACTGAGAGATACCCTTAATAGGCATGGACATACCGGCCTATGTAAAAAAGAATACATAAATGCCTATAGCAATCGCGTCACTGGATGCCATTGTTTAGCTGGTTTAGTCACTTGGGGTGGTGAATTTCCATGAACAAGATAAGAGTAACTTTCGGTTTCACTCCAACCTTAAGGGGGGAGGGGGGTCTCGCCCAATGTTAAATGTTTGGTAACACTTTACAATAACCATAGTTTATAAATGGTAAATAGACCATTTATAAATGGTTAATAGACCATTTATAATGATAGTTAAATATTAATAAATGGTCTATTTACCATTTATGATTGGTCTTGCTGTTTATAAATGATGATTAAACATTAGTAAACTTAGTAAACTATCTGTTTACCTATTATAAATGGTCTATTTAACCATTTATAAATGGTCTATTTACCATTATAATTGGTCTATAAGCTGTTAACCATTTATAAATGGTCTATTAACCATTTATAAATGGTCTATTTACCATTTATAAACTATGGTTATTGTAAAGTGTTACCAAATGTTTGTTTTTTTTAACAGCTTTTCCCTCTCCAGCATAAAAACTTCAAAGGAGGGGGTCTCGCCCAATGTAGATAATTGGCACTTTGGGCAGAAATACATTGATTATTTTAGCTCTTCTTGTTGCAGGAGGCTGGGTATCTGTATATCTGTTTGTCTGTCCTTTACTCATCTTTCCTGTGAATTGTTCAGGGGCAGAAATATTTTGAGAGCCATGAGCCGCTGAGGGTACAGGAACCAAACTTGCGTGTGTGACTCACGCCTCCTGACTCCCCGGCGTAAAGCGGTGGCTCAAGTGAAATCAACAGAGTGCCGCCACCAGCGGATTAAAGTGAAAGACCTCTGGTCGGAACCAGTGTCTCAGTCCCAGGACTACGCACGTGGTGAAGGTCAGTGTGTGTGTGTGTGTGTGTGTGTGTGTGTGTGTGTGTGTGTGTGTGTGTGTGTGTGTGTGTGTGTGTGTGTGTGTGTGTGTGTGTGTGTGTGTGTGTGTGTGTGTCTTCCTCATCTCATCATTTGGATCTCACAGAGTGCAGTTGGAGTGTTTGGAGGGATGTGGGGGTGTGGGAGATTCAATTGTTTACCCTGCAAAGGAGCGCCCCTCTCATCATCAGATAGGGCGCGTTTCACGTTTTGCGAAAGATCAATCCCTTCCCTTCCAGTAGATTGTATTAGATCGATGGCACAAGCACAAGTACAAAGGCACATCACGCACGGACATATGAGCAACTGCATGAAGTATTCCGCACTCGAACGCGCATGCAGATAAAAACACAACACACATGCAAATCTACTCATAGTGTCACAATGTTGGACTTTTTTTTTACCACTAGATGTCGCCAATTCCTACTGTCTGCTCCCTGTGCTTTTCCGGCCTAATCGTCTCTGCTCATCACTCACCTGCCCCCTGTTAACTAATCATCTGAGTTGTTTGCCTCACAGTATTTAAGCCTGGTCATTTCATTCTGTCTCTTCACTGAACACTGCTAACTATGTACAGATCTTTGTTCATTCTACCCGATTTGATCTTGTTGACAACCTTTGCATGTGACCTGATTCTGGATTACCCTTTTGACAAACTGTTTTTTGACCTGTTTGATTTATGGACTGAGTTTTTGTTTTTGAGCTTTATGGAAAGTATAATTTTTTCCCTCTGTGGACTAAAAACCTTAACTTAAAATCCTGTTTTTTGCTTTGCATTTGAGTCACCCTCAGTTCCTGGATTCCGCAAACCCTGACACATAACCTACACTAAGATATGTGTCAAACATTTTGTGAAGAAAAACAGTATATAATTAATGCTGCGAGCAGCATTTTACGGTGCCAAGCATAGGCCGACCAATAAACCATCAAACCTAACCCTAACCCTACCGACCATCAAACCTAACCCTAACCCTACCGACCAATAAACCATCAAACCTAACCCTAACCATTAAGACCATAGACTAACCCTAACCTAACCATAACCTAACCCTAACCAATAAGACCATACGCAGACCATAAACCTAACAATTAAGTCTAACCTAACCTATAACCTAACCAAAAATGGCCAAATTGACGGGACGCCACGAACACTCCCTTCAACGTACAGTAACAAAAAGCACGGTGTTCATTCAAGACCACACAATTCAAAATGGCCAACTTTGATGGCATGCCACAGACACGCCCTTCAACGTACAGTCACAAATAGAACGGTGTTGATTCAGCAACATTTTTTGACTGTACTGACCAAATTTGAAGCAGATCCGATAAAACCTGTAGGAGGAGTTAATTAAAATGGAACCCTGAAATGCCAAAAATGGCATCACTGTGAAATTCCATTCAAAGTGGCCAAATTTGACGTCACGCCACGGACACTCCCTTCAACGTACAGTCACAAATTGTACAGCGTTCATTCAGCACAATTTTTTGACTGTACTGACCAATTTTGAAGCAGATCCGATAAATTCCCTAGGAGGAGTTCATTCAAATACAAGGCGAAAAAGTGAAAATGACCACAAAATGGCGATGACGATTTTTGCATTTTTGGACTGTTGCTATAGCGCCACCTTTAGGCCGATTTAGATACAATTTGGATATTTTCATCTTGACCCATGTGCCTTGGACTTTCCCAAGTTTGATGACGATTGGGTTAAGTTAACCCTGCCTTTTGGCATTAAGTTAAAATTTGACAATTTTTAGCCTTGTTGTTTTGCCAATCGCCTTCATTTCACTTGAGCAGTTGGAACTTTGGGCCCCAACGGCCACTAATGCCGCTTTTCCACAGACCGTACCAGCTCGACTCGCCTCGACTTGGCCCGCCTTTTTTTGCGTTTCCATTGGCAAAAAATACCTGGTACCTAGTACCGGGTACTTTTTTTAGTACTACCTCCGTCAAGGTTCCAAGCGAGCAGAGTAGGTACTTTGTGTGACGTAAACAGGCTGCTGGCAACTGATTGACCAGCGGCTGTAAATGGGAATAATCACTCAAAGTTAAGTTGTGTCCGGTGTGGTTGGAGTCCACGGACCCACTCCCGAAGGGGACACCTTGTATTTTGAATGAATCAGCGTTTCGCCGTGTGTCGCTCCTTTCCCGGGGCTAGAGTTAAACTGTGCGTGGTTGTCCGACCGTGTGTGTCCGGCGTGGTTGTGTGTGTCCAGCGTGGCTGGAGTCCACAAACCCACTCCTGAGGATCAGCGTTTCGCTGTTTCGTTTTAGTGTCGTTTCTTTCCCAGGGCTCGAGTTTCGCATCCATCAACGTTACCATATGACAACAATAGACGCGCTTTTTATTTTATTTTATTTCCCATCATAACCTTTCCCGGGAATCAGGAAATAGTCTTGATCAGATTCAGATTTCCCAGGAATCGTGTCTCCCGTGATTAAAACCTAATGACGACCCGCCCATGTTGGAGAGGTTATTTTCTACGACCCGCCCACATTGAGGAGGTACTTATTTAGATGGAAACGCAACATGCCTGGAACCAAACCGAGGCAAGTCGAGTCGAGTTGAGCTGGTACTGACTGGTGGAAAAGCGGCATAAGTCGGTCCCGCTTAAATCAAACATTGCCTCTATGAACTGTGGCGATTTTAGTGACAGGCCACGCCCATTTCGATGCCACACTTATTTGAAAATATGTTGACTTTAACTTGTTCAGAATTTGATTCTGAACAACTTTTGTATTGGAGTCAACATCATAGGAGTCCAACTTGATGTTGATATGAGCATTTAACATTTATTATTAATTTAATATTTATGTCAGATTGAAGCTAATGGTCCATAGATGTTATGGGCTAAAGGATTTTTGTCAAAGTCAAAAAACGTGGGATCCTTAGGCAATCTACTGTTTTTAACTAAATTCAAAATGGCGGCAAATCTGGAAACCGGAAGTCATAGGTTCTTGAGGCATATTTGTTCAGCATGTGGATATGCATGTGTGAACAGAGTTTCATGAGTGTAGGTCAAACCGGTTACAAGATATGCTTGTGCAAAGTTTGCATTTTTGGACAGTTGGTATAGCGCCACCTTTGGGCCAATCATTGTAATATTTGCTGTCTGCTAATCTTGGGTCAACCTCTACAAGTCTAGAAAGTTTCATAAAAAGCATGCGAGCGGTTTAGGCTGTGTAAGTCAAACGTGTCAGAATAATAATAATAAAAAATAAGGTACACACACACACACACACACACACACACACACACACACACACACACACACACACACACACACACACACACACACACACACACACACACACACACACACACACACACACACACACACACACACACACACACACAGTCTGAAAATTCTTCCGAAGGCTAATCAATAAAATAACGCGCAGGAGGGATGGAAAAGGAACAAGAGAGAGAGACAGAGAGAGAGCGCGACTGTAGTGGTAATCAGAGCCACTCTTTTTTTATTCCTCTGATTTGTCCTGATGAGCTGATTCCAACGAGGACTTCCAAATGAAGTGCGTCATCAGCCATGCAGCAGTTTGTGTGCTCCCCCAGGGGACATCTGGGATGGGATGCTATCCGTGCTACCGATGCCGGCTCTTATCTATGGAGAGCTTTGACATCATTGTGGAAGGTTTTGGTGCTTGTGGCTGTAGAGAGATAAGCATGTTTGTGAGATGCTCTGAAAATACACCATCTCACACATTTCTTTGTTGAAAGGAATATAAATCACAAAAAGTAAAGAACATTTTATTAAAATACATATTTTCATTATTCAACCAAAAAAGTAAAAAATTCATGGCCGTATTTAGTGGAGTTGGAACATCTAAAAATGTGCCTCACATTGTTGTATCTATAAAACCCAAAGAAGAGAGCTTTGGCCTTTAATGGAGAGACCTCCCCCTGAATTTTAAAGTAAACTACTCATCCCTGCAGGAGCCATCAATGTTTCCGTCGGCATGGACACTCTGCCATAATAATTACTGGAAGGTGCTCAGGGTCAATGTAAAGATTAGTGTTTTTTTAACTGTCCCCCTGTGTGGAGCTGATATAACCATCTATAATATTTGTTTAGCTAGTCCGGGCCGGTGAGTATGATCGTTGTAATGAGCGATCTTTCCTTAACAACACTCTCAATGCAGCAGACAACATTGAGTGCTCCCCAGACTGAGCTCCACTCAACCACACATCCTCTCATCCACACATCGTGGCGGTACTCTCTCAGCCTCAGCGTCACTTTGTCGTGACATCAAAGGGAATCCGAAGAAGAGTCATCGTGAAAAGAAGGAGTTCTCGGGTACGTTGTCTATAAATGGAAGGTTTGAACCCCAAAAGCATGACAAGGAGACAGGCAGGATTGCATTGTAAGTTTAGTTTACTTAGTAAACTGGAAAGGTTGAAACCGGGAGACCAATCGAAAGACCGGAGAACAGGGGTCAAAACGGGCGGGTCAGAGAGAAACAAGACGGCTGAATGCAGTGACGCTTGGTGTGACATTCAGGCCGGGAACAAAGGGAAGTTGACTGGTATCTGACGGGCTAATGAGGAATGAACTGCAGTTGAGGAAGGGTGTGGGGAGAGAGACCAGGTAAAGGGGGTGAGATGATTGCATAGCAAAAGGGAGTGGTCGCATTCAAAATGAAAGGAGATTGTCATTCAAACATTATTTTGAGAGTGCCAGTCACATAAGTGACTGGGCAACAGCGCAAAGGAGAAAATTACTATAGGGGAATTCATGATCACTGGATCTACCTGCTGAGAACAGAAACCGGCTCTCGTGTGTGTGTGTGTGTGTGTGTGTGTGTGTGTGTGTGTGTGTGTGTGTGTGTGTGTGTGTGTGTGTGTGTGTGTGTGTGTGTGTGTGTGTGTGTGTGTGTGTGTGTGTGTGTGGGGGGGGGGGGGGGGGGGGGGTTTCTGAGAGTGAGAGAGCGAGTCCACCACTCCATCATTGCCCAGGGTGCAGCAATTACCTAGCAGGGAGCCTGCCAGTTATTACTGGCGTCTGTTGTGAGGAATTAGGCTAAAACGGCAAATAAATAGACAGAGGATGGGAGGTGGGCACCTCCAGACGCCCTTCTCCTCTTCCTCCTCCTCCTCCTGTCTGGATGGGAGGCAGCTTCTGCTTGTGCTGCCTTTCTGTTATCGGATAATTTTCGCTGCCCTTCGACGTGTTTCCTCACTAATTAAATGTGTTGCGCCCCGTCCGAAAAATGTCACAATTGATTTGTCTACTCTCTGCAAGGAGCCATTTTATTTCAGACACCAGGGGTGGGTCTTTCTCTCGGTCACACTCGCCCGCACACACAAATAACTGTGTCTACTGCTAATAATAATGATTTAAATATAATACCTGCACAGATGGTTAATGTGTGTCAAGTCAATTGCGCGTATTGTTTGCACATCAAATTAAAAACAATACATTTACTACTGATTCCATTAACTCCCTTTATGAGGAATAATGTATGCCATACAAATACACATAGAATCCAATACATACACAATGAATCCAAAATCCAAAAAATAAAGTTTCAAATGTGAAAACGTGAAAAGGGGAAGTGGGAAGGGAAGGGAAGTTTGGTTACTGCGACAGACAAAGACGTATAGGAGGACTATTGATTACGCTGACGGCCAAGCCTGTTACCCACACACACGATACCCCATAGGACTTCCATCAGTCCACCTCCTGTCTCATCAAGTAGAATGGTAACCTAGTTCTTTAAGCCGTCTTTTCAGTGTTAGAAAGAGAGCAATATTCAGGTCAATTTCTTCTCAATCGATTTGACTCTTTCCCCCTGCTCTCTGTATAGTACAAAATATGTATTATTTTTCGAGTCCTTCTATTTATTCCATTTAGTCCATTCTATTTATAAACTCAAGCCGCGATGACGGGATGAGGGGGGTCATTATCCCACAGAACAAAGGTCTGACCAGGCCCCTCAGCCCCCTCTCCCATGTCCCTGGGCTTTGACCCAGACAAGGAGCAGGGAGGCAGAGAGGGACCACCCAATTAAGGGGTCCCTCCCATTTCCATTAAAATCTTCTATACTGTACTATTATGATATAGTATGGTAATATACTATTACAGTATGAAGTATAGTCTACTTTCATAACATACTACACCAGAGCTATTATAGAGTAAAGGCTCAGTTATGGTTCCACGTCAACGCAACACAATGACCACGCAGTCTGCTGCAATGCCTCAACGCATGGTTAACATTTTTGGGATGTGCACGTCATGCCCTTGAGGTGGACGCAAGGAGGGTCTGCAAGGATGTAATGGGTCCGTAAACCTGTATGTATTTGCTTGTATAACGTTTACATTTATAACGCTGCATTGACTCTCATTCGCTCAACATTGTCTATGCTCAATATGGTGTCCACTTTACATAATTCAGCCTACCGCCGTATGTACAGCTTAATTCGTGTTGTACATATTGTATTGGTTTAAATTGTATTCATTCTAAAAATTCTAATTCAAATGATGTCATATTTATTTATTATTTTATCATTATTCTAGTTGCAGACATAGAAACACTAACCCATTGCACATTGAAAGCGATACATTTCATGACAGAGAAAATCCTATCAAAACATGCTAGATATATCTATTTAAAAAAAAAATTAAATCCAATCAGCCTTCATTGATCTCAACTGTTGAGGAGCATGCCGCTACCACCCTTGTGGATCTCTAAGTGACACCTCTGATGAAATACACGCCTGGAACGTGCTGAGCTGAGGAATAATGAGACGCGGGTCTTACAAGAATGGCTTCATTTATTGTTAGTGAGTGGACATTCAACAAGGACACTTTCATGGTGTCCTTATAGTTTGTTAACCCCACCCCCCCACCCTCTACCTGCACTCCTGAGTCAACCGTGCCTGTCAGATCACAAACACTTGTGTCCATCCCCCCCCCGACCCCCCACCCCCCCAACACACATACACACCCACCTACCCAACGCCTGTCAGAGAGCATCGTCGGGTGGTGGGTGACACGCAAGCATGTGCCATGTGACACGTTCTACAGGCCCCCCCCCCCCCAACCAAAGTCTATCCCCCCTCCCCCCTTCAGACCAATCTCTCCCACCTCCCCTCTCTTTATTAGCTGGCTGTGGCCCTCGCCTCTGATGTGATCAGCTTTGACAAGTGCCGTGCAACTATTTGTGGAGGAGGTGATGGTGGGGGTGGGGGTGGGGGGTGGGGGGGGATGTGATCCACTTGGCTCGCTGCTGATCAAATCTCCCAGAGAAGAGACTATTAACTCCGAGCAAATTGTGCCAAGTAGCTTAAAGGGCCCTTGTCTGTTCTAATATCACTGATATCTCCATTTGTTGTCAGGGTGTAGACGCACACAACATCTCTGTTTAAGTGGGTCTCTCTCTCTCGATCTCTCTCTCTCTCTTGACAGATGGAGGAAAAGGGAAGAGGAGTGAATGCGTGTCTAGCAGAGGAGGGGGGGCGGGGGGGGTTTGTTGTAAGAAAGTAAAGGGCTGATTCCACGTTGACGCAACACAATGACCACGCAGTCGCTTTTGGTTCTGCGTCGGGTTTACGTGTCGCTATGCATGTCTGTGGTAAAGAGAGAACAAATAGTTGGTCTTTGTCTGTGCATGCTATTACTTTACAAATGGTCCACTACTAGAAGTTTGGATTATGGTATGGTATGGATTCTAGCAACTTGAAAGCTGAATACTCAAACAATATGCAACAAACACAGAAGTTGGTCGTCGTTGTCCAGTCTGGTCATTACATTCAAAGTCTATGATGACCGAAAACAAAACGTCTGCACTTTCAACAGATTATTAGTGAGTAAAATAACAGTTCACGGCTATGAAGGCAAAAGTTACATGTTTTGCATTCGATTTTCTTACCAATCACAGCCCCTGCGGCTGCGTCACCTCGACGCAAGGTTACAATTTCTGGGAGGTGCAGGTAAGGCCTTGCGGTGGACGCAAGGAAGGTCCGCAAGGACAAAAGGAGTCCGTAAACCCCCTTGCGTTGCATCAACGTGGAACCAAGCCTTAACGTTGAGAACGTTTTATTTTTGTCCACATCACTTTTTGAGATTGGGCGGGGTTTGGAAAGAGTAGGGAGAGGAGCTATGGTTTGTTTCTAAATTTAGCCTGAATTCACAGATATTACATATTGTAGCTTTAATTGAATAAACCTTTGTTGAACTTCTCCTTGCACCTTAAGGCTAGAGCTAAAGCTCCCTTCCTCTCTCCAATTCAAAGCTGTTGGTTTGCATTTGTTTGCATTTTTATTTTTACACCTGTCGTGCTGTGTTACAGGTCAAATCAATAGCAGAGCTCATTACTCTAGTCATTGTGATGAGGCGTGTTTCCTTTACGCATGTCTAGGTGTGCTGTTAAGCTATTGATCATGTTCTAAACGTCTAGTTGACCAATCAGGAAGCTTGGTCGGTCAGAAACATATATATTGCTGCACCCAAACGCATTCACACACACACACACACACACACACACACACACACACACACACACACACACACACACACACACACACACACACACACACACACACACACACACACACACACACACACACACACACACACACAAACATGCATCCCCATTACAAGAAGAAAAAAAAATGCAATCCATTTAGTGTGTTAGTCCGCAGGCCGCATTCTGTTCAAAGTGTGTGACGCAGCGATTCTGTTCCCTTCCGTCCCGCCGGCCTCGGGCTAAACTCATCTGATCCCAGCCACCGTATCCCCCACCTCAGGTGAGGAGAGGGAGACGGCGGAGTGGAGAGGAATGTCACTACCGCTTTCGTCTGGCTAAACGGTTGTTATAGCAACCGAAAACGCCTAACTCGTCGAGTGTGTGGCAGCCCTCTCAGAGACCCCAGGTGTTTCTCAAAGACTCCTTTCAAGCCGGTTGTAGGAAATCACAAGAGAGGGGAAGAAAGGAAATGAAGAACAGGGACCCCGCAGTGAGATTAGCTCTTGTGCTCCGTTCAGTTAAAGGGTTAGTGCTTCGAAAATAATGGAAAAAATAGATAACTTATAGAACGCTTGTTAGGTCTATACCATCCATGAGTCTATATATAGATATATAAGCATTTTTTGTATGTTATTATAGTATATCTCTCTATCAAAAAGTCCCAAGTGCCCCCCCCCCTCCCTGTCCTGTCACTAGTGACATGACTGCTTTCCTTCCGATATATCTCCTCGGCCGTCTCATTGGCTGTCTGGACAATTTCGTTCCCGTGGTGATGGATGCCCCTGGCGTGCGTGGGAGACAGGGAGGACATTAGGCAGGTCCCAGTGGAGTATGTGTGTGTGTGTGTGTGTGTGTGTGTGTGTGTGTTTTGTTTTTGTGTGTGTAAGGATATATTTGGATCGAGAGAACCTGTCACAGGACTTTTCTGTATACTCTGATAAGTATCGTAAACCTACTGAACACAAGAATATGACAGTACAGTACACTGACACTATGCTACAAATTCACACAATGACAATACACATTCATTCTGCCGCTCGTTTTTATACACCTTCTGACTTCTCCCTTGAAATCAATATGGAATATATTTTTTTAAATACTTTACTACTTTACATAAAAAGAAGAGTTGATGAAATGAAAACATCTCAAGTTTCTTTCTCTTCCATAACCGCTGCCCCCCCCCCTCCCTCTGTAAATATCTCCGTCATTGGGCAGTGTTGCATTCACGCACCTGTGATTGACAGGCATGATTTTTCCCCTAACCAATCAGGGAAGAAATAAGCCAGGAACAGTCTACAAACTAAATGACATCATACAGAGGAGGGCGTAGAACCAGGGCAGATTCCCACAACGCATCTCACACACTAAACATATTACACTCAATGACAATCTCTCTGCTACTTACATCTATTGCCGTCAATAAATCAACAGCACCAAACTTCCAGAGGAACATTTCTTGAATGTCCATGAATGAGATCAAGGCAATTTAAAAATAAATCACTTAAAATGAAGGATAACTTTAAACTAGAATCTTTAAACTAAAACTCAAAACGTAATGAAAAAAAGTGAAAGAAATTACAGAAAATATTAATACTGCTTCATTATTAATTTAGCTATACTTTTGGTTTTAAACATATTATTAGCAGAACAATAGTATTTTGGTTTTGGCACTTTTATTTTTGGCACAACATAGCAAGGTTTTTCTAGCCTACTACTCGTACTCACCTCTAGTTGATTCTTTGTTTTGCCTCCAGCCGCCGCTGTGATCAAGTAATCATGACCTCGACTGACCCGTCTGGCTGCATGTGCTCGTTGTGTTTGTTGTGGAGAGACCTTACAGGTGTGTGAGTGATCAGCTATAATGACAATTGGAGGGCGGAGTTACTTGTGATTGGCTCTTGTGAGGTTACATACAAGGACCATAAGGGTTATGTACAAATAATCAGAATAACAAAATTCAAATTAGGTCCCTGGGTTATGTATGGTCAAATTAAAACATTGATCCTCCCAGGTAACTTTGCCCCCCCCCCCCAACCCAGTTCTCTCTATCTCTCTCTCTCTCTCTCTCTCTCTCTCTCTCTCTCTCTCTCTCTCTCTCTCTTTCTCTCTCTTCTCTCTTCTTCTGTGTGAGTTAAGCAGACCAACATGTCAGAGTTATGGATACCCCCTCAGGGGTAATTGTGCCCAAAAATATAAATGGGTGGTGAGGGGAGGTGTTGGGTATCGATTTCATTTCTCCTCTCCCCCCCCCCCCCCGCCACACACTTCTCTGCCCACCCTCCCAATATACATGAGCAGTCGTCCCTGCAGATAGATGATGCATGATACACTTCCCCCTCCTTCTGTTTTTATCAATATTTGTTTTATTCCTCTGCAGCTCGCCTGCCTGCCTTAATGACACCCCTGAGCTCCTAGAAGAGGACTCTGTGTGTGTATGTATGTGTGCCCGCATCTGTGTATGTAGGTGTTTGTATGGGGGGGGGGGTGATTGTCTCTGTGTGTGTGTGTGTGTGTGTGTGTGTGTGTGTGTGTGTGCGTGTGTGTGTGTGTGTGTGTGTGTGTGAATTTGTGAGTGTGTGTATGACCGCGAATGTAGGTGAGTGTGTGTGTGTTTGTGTGTGTGTTTGTGCGTGTGTGTGTGTGTGTGTGTGTGTGTGTGTGTGTGTGTGTGTGTATGGGGGGTCGCTTGTGTGTGTGTGTGTGTGTGTGTGTGTGTGTGTGTGTGTGTGTGTGTGTCTGTCTGTCTGTACAGGTTTGTAGGGGTGTGTGTGTGTGATTGTGTATGGAGGTTGATTGAGGGTGTTTGTGTGTATATGTAAGTGTGAGTATGTGTTTATATTGGTTTGTAGGGGTGTGTGTGTTTATAAGTGGGTGTGCCTGTGTGTTGTGTGTGTTGTATGCTAATATGTGTCTGATTGGATATTCATTCATAGTATGTATTATTTAACAATTTAAGGACCTGTAAACTTTAAACTTGTATGTATTAGTTAGCATGTGTACTTTGACCTTAAACATAGTAATCAATGCTATTTTTTGGAGTTACTCATACAATTACTCATACAATTGTGCTAATGCAGAAATAGCAGGTGTAAAGTCCCATTGCCGGTCTCTGCCAACAAGCTTGTGAATGTCCTACTCTGCTCCCATCTCAGTTAGCTTTCAACATCTTTTCGTGATGTTGAAGTGCATTCACATCATGAAAGTACATTCTGTCAACAAGGCCTACATTGTTTTTTTTGTGCTAATTGATATTTCATGATCATCATAATTCATAACCTATAAGTCCTCTGATCCGATGTGGAATGAGGCCAGCATGTGTCTGTGTGTTATTTCTCTTAAGCTCATACAAGACAAGTGAGGAAGTGGTACGCGACTCTATGCTAAGACCCGGGCCCGGTAACCCGGGGAACATCCCGGTGTGTGTGTACTGCTAGACAGCTAGGTGTCAGCAGCATATGACAGAGTGGCGATAACCTCTTTATCTGATGTTATTTATACACTTGGAGGAGCCCCGTAAAGTTAAGGGGGGTGGGGGGGGGGGGCATCTGAGTTCAGGAATCGGGGCTAGCATTGGTGCAGCTAACATAGCCTTAGGCCTGTGCCCAAAGCGCGCACACACACACACACACACACACACACACACACACACACACACACACACACAGAGTGCACGCACTCACACTGATTGAGTGACAGTCCTGGGGTATCATGCATCAAAGCAGAGAGGTGGAGGCGCTGGGAGAACGAGGTGCTGGATCAAGTTGATTCTCCATCGATGTCCTGTCTGACCCCAATTGGACTTCAAACTCCTTTCACTTCTGATGTTTCTTTAGATTCATATGAGATGCCAGTTGCTTTCATATGGATGTTTCTGTCTTCTGATATGGAGATTGATTAATACTAATGTTAATAATATTATTGTAGTTATTATTCGTATTAGTTGTAGTGAGTAGCAATAATAGTATTTAATATATATAGTAATACGTAGTAGTTCCATAGTAGTTCCAGTAATAGATTTGGTGTACATTTGCAATGTAAATTTTCAGGTAATAAAAAGCATTGATCTATTGTTTTTCTTCACTGATTAAATTTGTCTATTACGTGTGTGTGTGTGTGTGTTTACGAGCACGTGTTTGCGTGCATGCCTGCATACGTGCGTGTGTTTGGGCGTGTGTGCATGAATGCATGTGTGTGTTTGGGTGTGCATGTATGCGTGTGTGTCTGTGCGTGTTGCTCTGTTAAACAGGTGTCTGTAGGTGATGGACGACCCAACAATAATAACCCCAATCGCATTATCGTCATTAACGTGAGAATGAATAGTTGTGAAGACTAACCGAGAGGCCTGGTAGTATAGACTTGCATTATGATTGGACAGCCCCCAGTTTGTTTACATCCCTGGCTGGGAGAGTGCTTAGTGATGGGGCAAAGGTGCAAAGCAATTAGTGCGCCACGGTCAAATTAATAGATACCCGGCGATTGATTGGTCTATTTATGTGTCTTTGTAGTTGTATTAAGAAGCCATGGATTTCTGGGTAATGTGTTGAAATTAATTGTGCTCACGTTCTTGGTTGACGACTGACTTAATGCTTTTTGTATGGAAAGCCAGACATAAAGACAGAGGGGGGGTGGGGGGTGAGAGAGAGAGAGAGAGAGAGAGAGAGAGAGAGAGAGAGAGAGAGAGAGAGAGAGAGAGAGAGAGAGAGAGAGAGAGCAATGGAGAGAGAAAGAAAGACTGAGTTTTCAGAATGTTCAAATGTATCCTGTGTGTTTGTATATCCGTGTGTGTGTGTGTGTGTGTGTGTGTGTGTGTGTGTGTGTGTGTGTGTGTGTGTGTGTGTGGCTGCTTGCGTGCATGTTTTGGCGCGTCTCTGTTCCTTAAACTCCAAATGTGTCCTACTGAAAAAACACTAATACACCATCCAGAAAACACTGGACTTATTTTGAATTGCAGCCCTATAAAACCCAATCTAATCAAGTGAATATGTTCACACCGAACATCAAGTTGTGACAATATTGTATATTCATAGTATTATTATATGATTTTCTCCCTGCCTCAAATACCTTTCTGCTGTTAATGAAACAAGTTTGGTCTCCAGTCGTGGACCTGTGCTATGTTTGTCCCAAACAGGCTGCCGTAGTGCAGCAGGGGTCCCTGTGCTCCAGCTGTTGCCTCTGCAAGTGTGAACATGTCTCAGTGTCCTTCATTGTTCCATATAACAGCTGGCACGCAGGCTGCTCACACTGGTTATATACAATATCATAATAACATAGGCTTCATTAAAACCTGTGAAACATAATGAGAGGCAATAATGTATTTTTCCTTAGCTTCCTCTTACTGAGAAAAAAAGAAAAAGCCTGAGTCCTGAAGTGAAGCTGGAACCTTTGTCATGTGACCCGGGCAGCACTTCCAACTCTTTCTTCAACCATGCTGAGTAATGGGTTACCTCAAGCTCCCATACAGCACATTATCCCCACTCTTATCCAGGTGGCCTGTCAAGTCCCGCATCAACTACCAAGACCCACCTTCTCACCTCCAAACCCTCCTGTTCCTCAGTGCCTCACGAGCTCCACAGCACCTACACCCCCCCCCCCCCCCCCCCCCCCCCCGTCCCTCGCACCAGGTTGTGGACCTTTGGGGACAGATCTTCTGGGGTGGTTGCTCACACCCTAACAAACTCACACGCTGCAGAGATCCTCATATCTTGGTCCATCGCCTACTTAAAAAAAGAGGCTGACGACTCACCTCTTCAACTAAGTCTTTGGACAACCCCCCTCCGAGTCACTCATTTTGTTACTTCTCTCACTGTAAAGTGCCTTGGGGTCATTGAAAATGTGCTTCTGCTGATTATTAGAATAATTAGCAAACAAAAAACACAAACACAAAAGTTAATTTCCTATTGGCTAATAATAACAATTATAAAAATAACAATATAATAGTAACAATATTATTATTATGGTAATAATAATCATAATCCTATCACAAGCATAATAATATTAATATTAATATTAATAATAATAAGGAAGGCTCATTTGGCGTGAGATTGAGAAAGGAATGGACCCTATATATTCACCAAGCAGCCATCTTGCTTGGTGTTTTCATGTGGCCCGTGGAGTACATATGGAGTACTCTTCTCTGTTCTGACAAATACGTTGTTACTCATAAAGTGCATATAATCACACTGTGTTTCTGAGCAACAGAATGTACCGATACAGAAGAAAGACGACACCGTTAAGTGAGGGGCTCTCTTCAGGCCCGGGATGGTCACCAGTCAAAGAGTGTTCAGCGCTACAGATAGAAATATACCTTACTAAACTGTACTTAGAATACTAAAAATGGAATGGAATGTTATGTAATGTGCTGAAACTGTGGACAGACTCATATATATGTGCCCGTTTTCATATATAGTGTCTGAAATCACACAGGTTTATCCCAAACCAAATGAGAGCGAACCAAATACGAATGACGGGATGCAATGCACTGGATGTAAAAATAAAGCTGGGGCACCAGGAAGACACACAGACATACTCAATTCTCTGCATAATAAATGAAGCCAGAGTACAGAGACAACCAATAGGTTTTGTCCATTTAATGGAAAATATTTTTGGAGTCAACAGCAAACAGCTGGACCACCGCCTCCTTCCCCTGAAAAAAAGGATAATCGTGCATGTTTCTCATTGATGCCACACACACACACACACACACACACACACACACACACACACACACACACATGCGTGTGCGCCTGACATACGCATACGTACACGCACACACACACACACACACACACACACACACACACACACACACACACACACACACATACACACACACACACACACACACACACACACGTCTACAAACATCTCCATCACTGGTAACAATTCAATGTCAAGACATTTGGGTGAGTAATGCATAAATGTGCTATTGAATAAGAGGCTATATAATAAGAGTTTCTCATTTGCTATTTGCAACATATACATCAAGAAGGGTTGGGGATTATAATATATATCACTACAATATTTACACATGATTCCAGTAATGTTCGCTCCACAATTGTCATAAACTATCTGTAAGATTATTGTACATTGATACATAGTGTTCTGTGATCTCTACTTCGGTGTAGTGAATTTATCCTTACATTGCAAGACATCACACTGTTATTCGAAGAGCAACATGGAGACTTAGGCTATAACCACCATGCTTGCATGTTGTTTTTTAATTATTACAGAAATAAATAAAGAACTTGTAAAAAATGCTGGCAAAGAAAATATGGTGGGTTCAATATGTGCTACATCTGTTGGTGGCAGCTATAAGTTATTTATTTATTTATGTATACTATATTTATTTATATAATAATAATACAAATGTATTTTTCACCCCACCAGACATCTGGGGCTGATACACATATGGTTTGATTGAAATATTGGGACAGGGCAATAAAGGAAGCAAAGCAATATGAAAATAATGCCAAACAAATCATTATTATCAAGTATTCCTATTCCAAATCCCTCAAATATTCCTGCACTCATACAGTGAGAGATCTCTGGGCATTTTTATCATCAATGATCCAACCTACAAGACTAAAATGGACCCAAATGACCCTGCCACCGCAGCCAAACAAACATCAGAATAATTAAACACACAGGTAAGTTGTGGGTTTGGCAAATAGGGGATTGCTACGCATCAAAACAAATCGAATGTTGAGCTGAGAGAGAGTTGAACAAACCAAAGTGTCGCACACAACACTAATCAGGGGTCTGTGCCTTTCATTTCAAAGGGTGCATTCGTAGTAGACTCATCTCCACTAGATGAGTCTACTACCGCTGCTCTGGTCCATAGAAGGAGCAGACACATCGTCAGTGTTATGAGCGGCACGTGTTCGTCCTACGATGACGCCTCTGTGAGATGGGTCTGTTGGATGGGTGCTGGGTTCAAAGGTGACCCAGGGCATGCGTAGGGCTGAATGACTGGAACAGGGTGCTGAAGCAGTGTCAGACTTAAGGACTCCTTTCTGGGGCCGTGGCTGTAGCTCTCGGATTAGGGCTGATGTAAACTGAGACGAGGGCTGAGACGCGGCGTCAGGAGTGGAGCTTGTTCAGGTGGGGGTGGAGCTTTCATTGTTTCTTTCTTATGGATTATTTTAGTGGAGTGTATTGTTTCAGTTTGGTTCTGTATATATTATTCAAGGTTTTGGGGTTCCTCTTTGACCCTGTTCAGAACTAAAAATGTCTCAGTCGATGATCAATCAATGATCCGATAAATTCTTGGAGTTACGTCTGGAATAATGTGCAGGCCAGGACAATCGTATGATTCATTGTCATGTAAACCGGCTGTTACACAATGGATACAATAGATTGAATGTATAAATCATTTCCTGTAACATCTACAAGTACCCAACTTTCCTTTCAAGATGAAATACGATGGTACTTTATTGATCAGCCGGGACATTGGGGGAAAACCACCCTGTGCATGACTACATAAGTGTAGTGTGCACGTTTGTTTTATTGAACAGGGATTGTACATAGGATCACAAGCGGTCACCGCAGCCGAGTGTTAAATGGCAGATCTGTTACCAACTCTATCTGTGATCGTACGGCCTCCCTTACGCTCCTTAGGTCTGAACAGGGCCCTCACTGTGATGGTAGGTTTGTGTGCCATCGCTACGGGCAAAGGCTTACGGTGGGATGGGTAAGCCAGTGTGTGTGAGTTCCTGTGTGTCTGTATGTGTGTGTGTGTGTGTGTGTGTGTGTGTGTGTGTGTGTGTGTGTGTTTTGTCTGTGCCTGTGTGTTTGTGAGTTTGTGGAGTGGACTATGGCTGGTGGGCTCATGAAAGCCGTCATGACCAGTCAGACCCCCCCAAAAAAAGGATGATGAGGTTCTTGTCACGAGTGAGACTGAGTCCATATGGCCCCTCCCTTCCCCTTCCCAAAGAAATAATCATCTTCTTTTAATATTACACCGGTTTAGTGGCTGGAGAGACGGGCTTGGAGCCGGGTGTGTGTGCGGATATTTTGGCTTCTGAATATGAGGGGGGATGGGGGGACAGGGGGGACGGGGGATGGGGGTTAAATAAGTTCCAGAGCTCGGGCGGCGCCGTCCACTAATCGGCGTAGAGGATGAATCCAGAGAAGGTGCTGTACTTGTTGTTGTTCCCGCCGTGGGCCTTGCCTCCGTCCAGTTTGATGTAGACCTCGTCGCCTGGCTCCAGGTGGAGCACCACGCTGTTGCTGGCATAGTCGTAGTTCTGGTCGGCGTCCTGGGCGATGGCGCTGGCCCGTACCTGCAGGCGGGCGAAAGGGGGTTTAAGGGGGGGGGTGGGGGGGGCGAGCGGCGAGTGGAGACGAACCGCACACCGCAGAGGAGACGATGATGCATGGATGAGCAAAGGCATTCGGGCCTTTGACGTAAACGTGCGCACACACGTAGATAGCATGGATGGCAGCACCAGATTTAGGGAGCATATAGTTACCAAACTTTAGAGCATGAGCATTTCACATTTAAATCATCCCTGAAATTCTTTCCCAAGTTATAAGACACCCTTTGCCCAATGTTCTCATTATGTTTCCATGTGTCCTCATTAAATAAATAAATAAAGGCATATCTATGTAAATCAGTGCCTGATTGAATCTGTTTATTCAAATGATATGCATGGGTCTAAAATTATTACTCACATCAGGCTTTGCTGGGTTTAAATATATTATTACTGTATTATAAAGGTCATATGTTAGCATGTATGTATGTATATTTGGTTACAAAATAAATCTAATAATAATATATAAAGGAAACCGTTGGCTTTTTCCAAAAAATGTAACCGGCTTACTGACATTTGAAAAACGCATGTGTCATTCTTTTAAACATCTTACATTGTTGATCTAAAAAAATGAATAATTGTTGTGATGTGAATCGATTTTTGTGCGGTGTGTTTTCGGAACAAGGCCCCTATAGAAGGCCCCGTGGCTGGCTCACTGCTGGTGGGACTGCGATCGGCGATCCATTACATTTTATATGTGAGGCTGATGGACAGGGAGGAGACGCGCTTGGTGAAGCCGCTCTGTGAGTCGTGGGAGCTAACAGTGCCTCAGAGTGACACCGGGTATAGCCCCGGGGGATACAGATTAGATCTGATGTCTGACAGCCCCGCCATGTAGCCTTTGATCAAGAGACTGGCTGCCGAATCGTACGGGGGGGGGGGGGATAAATGTCCCCCCCCCACCAAAAACAGTGACAAGCGCGGATTAGTGTGTGTGTGTGTGTGTGTGTGTGTGTGTGTGTGTGTGTGTGTGTGTGTGTGTGTGTGTGTGTGTGTGTGTGTGTGTGTGTGTGTGTGATTGTGTACTTTTGTGTGTGTATCTGTTGGGATTGGAATAATTATTATAATTATTATTATTTTATTCATTATATTCATTATTGATGTGCTATATATATATTGATAATTATTATATTATGAGCCTAATCCTCATTTAATATTTTCTATATGTTCTATACAAAATAGATGCAAATGCGATTACGTTGGTCGTAATATTATCTTTTCATTGTGTTTTGCTACTAAATAAAAGTGGGATGAAGGATGACGTGTGACTGCCTTACGACCCGTCGGGGTTTCCGCCTCGCTCGCGCTCCCCTCGTCAATCAATCCCCAACGAGGGACGTCACGCGCCACTCCACTTTCGCTGTTCTCGATCCAGTTCGAATGACGTCCACGTGCACTGTGTGTGACTTTAAAAAATAAGTTACGGAATGGGACACCCTAATTTTTCCTATCATCAGGCGCAGTGTATTAGTGCGTGCCGTGTGTGTGCGCGTATGTGTGTGCGCGTAAACAGACAGAACGAGCGTGAGGGTGTGCGCGCGGCATGCTCCTACCTGGTTGTTCTTACACAGGTCTGCCCACATGCTCGTGCCGTCGCCCCCGCGCATCAGGACGTGGTAGGTGAAGAAATAAATCCCCGGGATCGAGCAGGTGAACTTCCCGGTCGTGGGGTCGTAGTGGTTCCCCAAATTCGTCACCACGTCGTCAAACTTCAGCACTTCGTATCCTTCGTGCTGCTTTTTGAGACCCGCGTAAAAGGCGATCTTGGGCACGGTGCTGTAGGTGGCGGCGCTGATGGCACCGGCAGCGGTGTTCGGTCCTTGCGGTCCCGGTAGACCGGGCCGTCCCGGTTCTCCCTTATCCCCCGGTGGTCCGGGAGGACCGGGTGGTCCATGCTCACCCGGGAAACCCCTCGGACCCATCTTCCCGGGCCGCCCCGTTTCCCCCTTCGGTCCTTGGATGAACGTGGGTAAGGACTCCGCGAGGCTGTTATCACGCACGGTGTCCGCCGTGGCGGTGCTCGTGGGCGACTTGGTGCCATAAGGGTCGCACACCATCCGGCACGTGCCGAGCATCTCGTAGTGCGCCGAGGTTCCCGCGGAATTAACCAGAACCGGGATGAGAATGACCAGTAGCAGCACCATGACTACCCCCAGGACCCCCGCCGCGACCAGCCGCTTCCTGCCGACCAGCCGAGTCAGCGCAGGGCGATCCGGCTGTCTGCTTTTGGGTGAAATGTTGCCGGCTGTTGAGGTATCCTTTCAGATGGAAATAAAAGTAGACCAGCTACCAAGCCGACTTTAGTCGGGGATGTCAATTAACTTTTTAAGGGCAGAACCCCTTACGTTTTGTTTTGGTCCAGATGTCTCTGTCTCTCCCTCCAATCTCTTTCCCCACCTGTCTCTCTCTCTCTCTCTCTCTCTCTCTCTCTCTCTCTCTCTCTCTCTCTCTCTCTCTCTCTCTCTCTCTCGCTCTCTCGCTCTCCCTCTATGTGTCTCGGTTTCTCCACACTTTTTAAGTGCTGATGTTTGATTATCCAACTCTCCCTGTGAGAAAGTTCAGCCCTTTTTCAGGCTGCCGTGTTTTCAGTCGTCACTGGTTTCCAAAAGGCACCGGACTCAGCATGTCTCGCGCCTTGGTAGCGGCGCTTTAAATCCGGTCCACGTGCGGGCAGAGAGACACGGCGCGCGAATGTCCAGCAACAGAACAATCCCCCTTTTGATCCAAATGTAAACCTCGGCACTGTAGCTCCAAAACAACAACAACAATAACAACAACAACAACAACAACAACAACAACCCCACTGAACACTGAACCGCAACACGTCCTTCAACACATGGACCTATGAGTCTTGACTAGTTGGCTTAAGGAGCAATAGAAAAAAGGGCTCATATCTGATGACGATCGTTGTGGGGAAAAAAAAATAAAAAATGCAATGTGTCTTTGGAGAGAGCGCAGAGGCATCTGCGCTGTGCAACACTGGTTAGAAAGGCTGAGGCGAAATGAAGGGGAGGGCAAGATAACGGCACGTCTTATAGAAGATGGAAATCTCGCAGTGCCGGTGACACCACCCACTGGCTTAATAGCTGCCCCTGAACCGTTAGACACACATGGGTGATGATGTCTGTCTCTAAAAGTGGCCAATGGTATAGGCTACATCAAACCATTTCACAACGCCAATTTAAAGACAATTGAGTGGGTTACGTTTTTGTACTGAACAAAACACCCCATCAATAAATAAATAAATAGATAAAAATAGTTTAAAGTAATATCGGTAATCGTTTGGATTTACACAGATTCGATCGGTTCGAACTACATCCAGGGCCGGTTCTACACTGAATTGCGCCCTAGGCGAGACCCCCTCCGAGCGCCCCCCTCCTGGTACGGAATTGCGGGTTTGCGTAATTGTTGAGGGGGGGGGGGGGGGGGGTTGCGGGCTGGCGTGTTGACGGGGGGCGCCCTAGGATGTTCATGTTTAATAGAAATGTTTCATTTCGCTTCTTCTTCTAATTCTATGATTAGTGGGAATTAAGGGCGCCACTAGTGGGCGCCCCCAACACACTATGGCAATCGCCGGGCCTGGCTACATCGATACGTGGGCCCCTGAATCGATTTAAAATGACCAAGAATCGGTTGATGCACCGATTTAAACATTGATTTAAACATCAGTTGAATGAATGAATAAATGAAAACTTTATTTCAGACTCAGAATAAATAGCACAAGACAAATAGCACAAGACAAGTACAATACAAAAATATAAAAAGTCAGTTCATATACATAAACATTTCAGCCAGTGCACCCTCAGGCTGGAGGTATAACAAGCACAGCTCAGAGTGGGATTTACAAATACCACAATGATACTATTCCGAGATTCCTCCAATCGTTTCGTAAATTTAAACATAAGATTTCTTAAAAGTGCATGGAATGTGCTCACTCCTGCAGTGACAAACATCTGGCTGGCACTGCCCCCTCTGGGTATTTTTAAATGGATGCGCATAGCATCATTGTACGCAACTTTCAGCCACTGCATGCTAGATTTTTTGTAGCTTGACCATAATTTAGCTCAGTAAAGCGGTGTACAATATGCTTTGAACAGGGCTACTACAGTTTGCAGCATTGTCTGTACACATCATCGTCATCATTCAACTGATCATTTATAAAATGTCCAAGGTATTTAATCCTTCTACATACATCAAGAATATTGCCAGACAGTTTGAATGCAGGGAAATTGAGCCTTTTATCCTGTTTGGTTCTACATATTAAAACAGCACTCTTGCTAGCATTGTATTTAATGTCATGTTTTAATCCATACTCAGTGCAGATATTAAGGAGTTGCTGTAGTCCAGCACTACTTGGGCTAATAATGACCAAATCATCTGCATACATAAGGTGGTTCACCAACATTTCACCAGTCATACACCCTGTGTTACAGGCTCTCAATTGCATGGACAATTCATTGACATACAAGTTGAATAAAATTGGAGACAAGATTCCTCCCTGCCTAACGCCATTCCCAACTCCAAAGGGGGCTGATATACTACCTCCCCATTTAATCTGCATCTTCTGCTGAGCATACCAGTAGATCAGAACCCTTACAATATACCCAGGCACGCCCCTTTGTGTTAGCTTCATGAATAGTTTCCTGTGGTTAACTCTATAAAATGCTTTGGAGGCATCAATAAATAAGTACAGATTAATTTTTGGCCCTGTACAGGTTCACTATTTCCTTGAGTGCATATATACACATGCCTGTCCCATGCTTTGGTTTAAAACCAAACTGATTGTCACAGGAAGAAGGATACCCAGTTACTCTATCAAGTAGGATTCTTTCCACAACTTTTGATAGTATGCTGGCTAGCGCTATTGGCCTATGATTATCCATGCAACTTACTCTCCCAGCTTTGTCCTTAAGCACTGGGACAAGCAAGATGGATAACATTGAATCCGGTAGTATGCCATGGATCATAAAACCAGTGAGGCTGAGAGCTAGGAGAGGAGCTAGCCTCAAACTGGCACTTTTTAGATGTTCAGCTGAAATAAGGTCCAACCCACATGCTTTATTGTTTGGCAGTGTATGCATGGCATCAAAAACCGCATGAGTACTTATTGTTTCAACACTCATATCAGAGTCATCCACATATGGATCACTATTTATGCAGTTAAACAAGGAGCTGTAGTGCTGTCTCCATAATGCTGCAATGTTCTCTGTACCAGAAATGCCTTCAATATTACATGGCAGGGATTACATTTGTTAAGAGCTCTCACCTCTTTCCAAAAATCAGTGGCATTATTACACATCATTTTGTTAGCCATAGAATCAGCCCTCATAACTTGCTCATTTATGGTTATGAAACACACAGCATACTTGAATCTGGCATTGGCAAGCTTTTTATGCTCAAGCTCAGGGCCTTGACTAGGTTTTCCAGCCATGTCCCAGAGTTTATAAGCTTCACGAGCCTCAGTATGATACATCGCTACATGCTCATTCCAGCTGGGTCTAATGTTAGATTTCTTGTTCTGTGTCTCATGTTTATAAAAAGGTTTACCACCATCATACAGGGCCGACACCACATTTTACCACTCTTATGCGAGTTGAGTGAAGCTTTAGCCTGATATCAACACAGCATTGTCAACTAATTTCATTCTATTTCATACAGATAGGAAGTGGGCGGATCCATGTGTGTGTGTTTATAGGACGATCCATATGTATCTAGAAACATGCGCTACGATATAGATTCAGGGACGATACATTTTTATATGGAACTATGGTATCGGTCGAAAAACATTTTTCTTTCAAACAATATGATTGGTCCAAAAAGATTTTTGCAAGCGTTCTGATTGGTCAAAAAAAGTAATTTATTTTAAGCATTCTGATTGGTCTGATTTTTTTTTTATTTTGAGTGATCTGGTTAGATTTTTCCCTCAAAATATATATATTTTTTTCAACCAATCACATCGCTCCAAATAAAGTTTTAGTTCTTTTGCCGAATCAGATCGCTCGCAAAAAATATATTTTTTCAGACCAATCAGAAGTATCTAGATACAAGGGGTGTAAAGATACGCGTATTGGTACCGACATTTTTCGGTATGGGTCTAACTGTTCAATGCACGTTTCATTTCGGTACTTACCTACTTACTTTAAATCTTTTTGGATTATCACACACTCTGTGACTGTTTTGTCTTGTCCTGATGTTTTGTGTTGAGGACCACAATGGAAATAAGTCCTGGACTTTATTGTGTTTTTATCCTCAATTATATTTGATGTCTTTTCACTTATGTTAGGCATTTGTTTGATACAATTTAATAAATCAAATCAAAATCAAATCAAATCAAATGTTTAATAAAAAAATAAAAAAACTGCTGTACTGAAAAACATACCGAACCGTGACTTAAAAACCGAGGTACGTACCGAATCGTGACTTTTGTGTATCGTTACACCCCTACTAGATACGTATTGGATCATCCTATAAAGGAGAGATGCACAATAGGTAAAAGGCTAAATTTCACAGCGGTGGTAATTGATGAATCGCTTACACTCATAAAGTGAGCCAGCCATTCGTCTTGACCGTTCAAGACAGGTGTCTGGGGAATGATCGCGCATAAGACATTGAAATCCAAGTGACCGCACGCCCGGGTTCATTAGGCTTCCAGATGTACACATATTGAGCGCGTGATGTATCGCGGGCTATGAAAATAAGCTATGAAAGTAGCGGGCCGATCATTGAAACGGCACTTCCGTCAATAATGGAGCCGCACATGATTAATTGCTGGAGAGGTCTTTAAGGGAAGCCAAAAACAAGTTGAATCTCGTCCCCACGATTAAAGGGAGACGAGACATGCACATTGTGTCTCTGTCCTATCAGGAAAATAAAGTTGCTGATACTGAATAGAATTTACCAAATTAAAGAGTCATCAAGATGCTTCAGAAGGGATGACTTGACACACATCACATACTCGCAAGTGCACGTCCCCCCTGCCCCATCACTCACTCGCACACGCACATGCACACACACACACACACACACACACACACACACACACACACACACACACTAACACATACTTAGGAAACCAGAGCAGGTTTCAACTTACTTTTGGAAAAACTAAACAAAGAATACTTGAAGGGTGTACACACACACACACACACACACACACACACACACACACACACACACACACACACACACACACACACACACACACACACACATACACATACACCTGTGTGGCACCTGTCATGATCCATTACAGCAGGGTGTGGGGTTGTGTTGGGTCTCACCAGTATCTCGGCACCCCCCCCATTAAGGTGTCAAAGTGCAGCCCCCTTAAAGACAACCAGAACCGCCCCAACACACATCCCACCCATAAATCAAGCCGGGGAGAAATCAATGGGCTTTGGTTAGCCCAGGACCTACCGTGTCCTTGGAAGGCGTGAGATGAATCCAAAGAAGAAGCGTGGGCGGATTAAAAAAAAAAAACTGTGATGGGAGAACGTAAACTTATAATTAGAAGTACAACCTAACAAAGAAAACAAGACTAAATTCACCCGAGGTGAACCTCGGTTGGAGACTATCAATTGGCGGCTATTTTTTATTCGATTCCGTTTTCAATGTTTGCATTGTTGTTATTGTTGGTGAGCAGCTAAAGTAAACAGGGCTAGTTGGAAAAGGTCACGGGCGGGCTTGTCCCTCCCTACACGCCCACTCTGGGTAATGACAGATTCCCACCAGCAGGGGCTTTTATCAGCCGGAGCTTAGCTTTTTTAATAGACCCCGACTGAATTGCGATAGAGTCTGGGTCAGATTGCCATTACTCTAGATCTCCTCGCTGATGTATGGCCCACTATGGGATTAGGTAGCAAACAGGGCTTTGTTACTTTCTTTGTCTCTTCCTTCACAACTTTAGGAAGAAAAGGATGGCAGCGAAGCAGTTTGTGAGGAACGTCATGATGGGCCCTGTTTTAGGCTTATAAAAGATGCTTCAGAACAACAGGAACACCAGGACCTCTTGCCTACCTCATCAAAACAAATGCCATCTTGAATCATGTAATGCCCTTTAAAGGTGTACATTGTAAGACTGGGCCGAATTAATCCTACACCCTCAAAGTGGTATTACGAGACATTACAGGCTGCTGCTAGCCGGGCAAAATGTATAACTTTAGTAAATATCTCAGCAACACAAGACATGGTCTTCTTTGACACAACGTCAAAACAATTCTTTACATTCTGTTGATAACTGTAAGAAGTTGTGAAAAAATGTGCTTTATTTATAGTCACTCTGCGATCATATAATATATATACACACAACTGCCTACATACTAGCACAACTCTGCCAGAAATTTATATTGGCAAGAAAACCCACATATGGTGTTTGTAAACCAAACAAGCAATTGATGAATGAGGTAGTATACTCCAATACCAGTTGCCAGAGGTATCCCTAAATCAAATGCAGCATTGCACATATTTGTCTCTGCCACTGGCTTTTAAAAATATCCAACTGAAAAAATCCCATGCCTCCCTCTAAAATCCATTTCCCCAAAACACATAACTAGTTCAGTAGCCTAGTGTTATTGAAGATTCCGGTCAATCAATTAATTTGGATCAAATTATTGGACAGGTTAATTAAAGACCTGTGACAACCACAAATACTGCTGTCAGGATGTTAAGAGAATTTCAACAAAAATGAGAAAAAAGTTGCATATGAAATATATTGCCTACCCTAGCTTTAAAACCAGTAGTCAGTAATCAAACTCAAATGTAGGTTTAACTGCCTGATTGTACACCACAATCAAGGCTTACAAAACATTCCCAACATATCCCAAAACAAGGGATAGGCCTACTTAACATTGCTGGAATATTTGATGTTGAATGCAATCGTGGACACTACAGTTGTTATAATTGAACATCTAATTAAGAATAAGATGAAGTGGGATCAGTTTTCAGATGTTCATGACAAGATAAAATGCAACATCAAACATTCTTTCTTGAGTTAACAATGTGGTCTTCATTCTATCGTCTATAGCCATCGAACTGAATGTGTAATCCGGGGGTCCAATTCAGTGGGCTGGCAAGACAAGATGGCACGAGCTTGTGTCTCTCTTTCTATGTCCCATTAGATGAGATCCACATTTCAACATTTCAACCTGGTTCATAAATGGTATAATAAATAAAGTTGTCTAACTCGCAGCCTAAAGACACTGGGTTCCATCCCCTAAGTCTGCGGCCTACCCGGAGGCATCTCCACGCAAGACTCCTTAACCCCTACCGGCTCATGAATGACCTGTATCTTAATGCAAAGTAAGATGCTTTGGATGGAAAATATAAATAATGCATGTGGAGGGGCTGTTGGCTGGGCAAGCTGTACATTGCAGTTATCAACAGAAGATGGTCCTTAGGATCATAATGACTGTAACTATTATTATTATTGTGAATGAGGCAGTGGGTAATGAGGCATTAGTAGATATCTGTATTTACTGTTGTTTGTTTACCCCTGTCATGCAAATGAGTGTCGGGTGGTGAGGTGGGGATGAGGTTGGGTAAAGGTTAAATATGGATTATCAATTTCAGGTGCAACAATACGCAATTCCCCATCCACTTGTGGATGGTGTTCTGAAGGGTAAGCATTTTAACTGAATATATGCCGGTGAACCACCATCACCTTCCTAGCCAATGGCCATGCGTCAGTTCTCGTGCATGCGTCATATTTGCATTTATCCGCCGGGAAATGCAGAGCCTGCCACTGCCAGCGGAGCAGTGAAGGGGCATACATTATGCAAATCCAATGAATTGCGCAATTAAATGACACCTAGAAAAATAAATTTTTCATTATACGTATAGGATGACCAACGATACAAAAATGGCTGCCACAAGTTTGACCCTAAAACGATGTACAGTCTTACAGGACCTCAAAAACTGCCGGGCTGGGATACGTTTGTAAGGAGCTGGCTGTGCGTGGAAGCACTGTGGTGTTATTCATGTTTGCATACACTGACCCTGATACGAAACGCTTATGCTATTTTCTCAGCGGTTCTCTGTATGATTCTCCATGTGTTTCTTCCCCACGCCGCCTCCCCCTCATTAGTCTCTGACCCTGGTGTGTGATACAGTATGTACAAGTATGTACAACTGTTGACCACAGTGAATAGCTTACAGTCTAAAATGAAGGCTACGTTGCAAAGAGGAAGCTGGGGAGTATGTAATGGTGATGATGACGATGATGGTGGTGACGTGAGAAAGGGAAAGTTAGACTGAAATGTGTGGAGAGGAGAGTGTGAGAGCCGCGTGTATGTGTTACTGTGTGTGTGTGTGTGTGTGTGTGTGTGTGTGTGGACAGGAGCCCCGTGGTGCGTATGCACTGCTCTGATGGCCAAACAGATGTGCCTGCTGTGCCCGTGATTGTGTGCGGTGTGTGAATAGGCAGGCAGGGCGGATACACACACACACACACACACGCACGCACACACGCACTTGAAAGCAGTAGCAAACATGCACATAGGGTTCTGTACTAATATACTTTGTTTTGAAATCTTTTGTCTTCACTTGCTTTGTTTCCTCTTATACCCCTTACGCCCAAAGACACACGCACTCTTGCACGCACACAGCACTCACTCACACACACACACACACACACACCAGTGACAGTGACAGTGAGAGTGAGACACAGACGTGTGAAAAGTGATTTTCGATGTAGACTGTAACAAACAAAGTTTACTGTACGGGTTGTTCCAAGAGTAAATTTATATCGGTAAGACGTCTCCAATCTGTTCTGTAGGTCTCCTACAGAACAGCAGAAATGCAATAGGAATTGCATTTGTCTTGTACCGGACACATCTGCCCTTCAGCTGGTTGTACCTGCTCCGTTAAAAGCCTACTATGCATCTCATCAAGTGGAAAATAAATATGAATTGTTGAAAATGATTGTGGGAATAGTGCCCAGCAGAATAAGGCCAGACAACGTTATGCGAACAATAATAATGCTTTATTCCAAATGATTGATACACAGAGCAAATGGTACATGTAACAGTGTATAGTGGCACGAGAGAAAAGCATGATAAATATTAATACAAAAGAATTGCAGTGATTACATTTGTTCATTTTGCAAAAAGCTTTCATGTGACGTCCGGCACAATTCAACTTCTTCTGTATTCGGTATTAATGCAAAAGAATTGCAGTGATTACAACTGTTCATTTTACAACAAGTTCTACTGTGACGGACGGTTGGGTGAGAGCGTGCGATTCTTTCTTCTTCTGCGTGCTCTTTAAAAATAACTTGTTCCCGTGAATCGAGGCTAATGTTGGGTTCCGGGTTTGTCCCAGATAGGAGGGAAAACACTCACACGCAAAAGAGAAATAGAACAATTGATATCAGTCTTTCTTACAGGAGCACACACACACACACACACACACACTCACATACACACACACACACACAGTGAAAGGAACGCTATGAAAGGAGCCGTAATTGAGTCCAGTTGGAGTAATTGAGGGGCTACAAGTGGGTATTGTATTTCAAAGATTGTAGTTCAGTACATTAAGAAATGGCATATTGGGCCAAGATGTCAGCCAGAAGGCAAAGACAGTAGAAAGAAAGTCAGCGAGAGACAATTGAACGGCAGACAATGACAAACAAAGCGACTAAACTAAAAAGGCACTAGGTTTGTGTGTGTGTGTGTGTGTGTGTGTGTGTGTGTGTGTGTGTGTGTGTGTGTGTGTGTGTGTGTGTGTGAGTGAGAGAGAGAGATTCTTCTACCCTCGTGGTCGTGACCCGACAGTTTTTGGGGGAGCTAACAACCTCTCTAAATCATGCCAAAAACATAGCTATGACACACACACAACCCACAAATGTGTGTGGGTCTGGTGGTCTCCCCGGGTAGTTAGAGCCCTCTTCCTGACATGGGCCCCGGGGTTAATCAGCCGCTGGTTGGGCCCCATGGCAGCTTGTTCCCAGCCAGACCTGAGTCAGTGCGGGCTCCGCAAGACACAGTAAGGGGCCGGCTTACAAAAGGACAACCAAGTCAAGTGTGGTCTCTGCAGTCTCTGCAACCTTCATGAAATGGATTTGCGATTTGGTTGTTTGCTCGATATGAAGTGTAGTTTGAACCAAGGCAAAGGGCAGATAGGCGTCGACTGGCTTGTGGCTATGTCTGGTAACATCAGACACTGACAGTAAAATTAAACCATGCCAAGGAATACAGCATGCTGTACAGGATATGCACGGTTAAAGAGTTGAAAATAAGAAATGGGAAACGGTGATTTACAAAATAGCGGCAGACCGGCAGAGAACAGCGACTGGTCCTTGGACCCCACGCACAGCCGGAGTACGACGACTCAAGGAGGCACCGCTGCTACAAGGACTTCAGAAAAACAAGGCAGTATAAAATGAACGATAAATAAGGACACCAAAAAAAAAAAAATTAAACAGGGAAAATTCAAAGGAAATCAAAGGGGGTGTTAAAAGGCACATGCAGTGAGATCAGGTCTAGCCTCTCCTCCTCCTCCATCCCTCCCTCATCACTTGTTCTTGGCGGCCAGCGGTTTGCGGCTGATCTTCTTGCTCTTGTCCGTGTTCTTCTTGGGGGGCTCCGGATTGGCCTGCAGGTTCCGACCGTACAGGCTGGGGGGGGGGGGGAGGGGGGGGGGGGGGGGGAGAGACAGAGGGATACGGTAAGCATACAATTAGACACACACAGACAGAGACAGAGACAGAGAGAGAGAGAGAATGATTGAGAGAGAGACTTAACAAATGTGCTTTTGATATCAAAGCCCCCTCCCTGAGAAAAATGGTATACAACATTACCAACAAGCAAATCTATGTATATATGTTTGAAAGAGTGTGTTTTTATGAGCAAGAAGCTCCCCGCCCTCTCTCTTCTACCCAGCTGAGGGCCAGAGAGAAGCCAAAAAACAAAATCAAGGATGCACACAAAGAGACAATTATTTCTAAACTGAGCCGTTCCAGAGAGGGAGAGCAGAGCAGGAGAGGAAGTGTGTGTCTGTGTGTGTGCACGCGCCGCTGCTGCGTGTGCGTGTGCGTGTGTGTGTGTGTACACGTGCTGCTTGTGTGTGTGTGTTTTGGGAAAGAGCGAGCGAGCGAGATAGAGAAAGAGAGAGGGGGTTAACACAGAGACAGAAGCACAAGGAACGGCCCTTTCCACTTCACTGAGCTCTCTCCTCTCTCTCTCTCTCTGTGAGCCAAAGCCACCCAAGGGGGGGGGTAGTGACAGAGATAGAATGAGAAAAAGAAAAGGGTGGTTGTGGTGATGGTGGTTGTCCGCCCGGGTACTGCGGTGGTAACTGACACTAATAGGGCGATCACAGTGAATGTTGACTAAGCGCCTGATCATTACCCAGCCCAACGCCAACCCTGTGCACCTGACCACACATCAGGGTCTGTATGAATGTCCCCGTGTGCGTGTGTGTGTGTGTGTGTGTATGAGCACAGATTATCTTTTTGTGGCCAGGGCCAAACCGAAAACAAGTGGGTCATTGACATCCATGCTTTATTTCAAATGGAAAGGAAAGATGATAAATACATGAAGACAAATGAGCCGTGCCCTTTGAGATCTTGAGGTCGAATTGCAGAGCTAAATGTCATGAGTTCCTTCACTTGATTTGAGAGAGCATTCAATATTTACTAAAGGAACATATGGGATGCATGCACGCACACACACACAAGTAAAGTAAATACACACAAAATCTTTTTCTGATTAGTTTTGTGCTAGATATGAAGATCTGGGGATGGGTTGAGAGAATATTAATACTAAGGTTTGAGCCGAATGCGTCACAGTTTAAATGTATAACTTCAGTGTGTGGGTCAAACCAGATGTGATGGGTGTAATTTTAGTTTATTTTTGTAAAATTAATGAGAACCACAAAAATGGTCTAATGACAAACATAACTATTTCATTTCTGGATAGGCAGCCCATCTTTGATCCTCAAGCAAACATCTATAGTCCATGGTGAGGACAGATTCCACTAGAACAGGAAGTGTACGTCTCTTACACACAGGCAGGCAGACCCAAAACCCGATAGACCTAAACCCTTTTGTTTCACCCCTGCTAACAGAATGGAGCAGTAGATGGAGTGTGGGGGGAGGGCCTGCTGTCCTCCGATGGCTCCCCAGCAGTAGGTTGTCCCTCTTGGGGAATAGGAAAAGGCCAACTCCTCCCCACTCCAATACCCTTCTCTAAATACCACAAATAACCAAACTCTGAGAAATAAGAGAAAAGGATACAATATGCTGAACTTGTACACACACACACACACACACACACACACACACACACACACACACACACACACACACTTTATATTATTTCCCCTGCAGAGCTTGTCCAGTCAGCCGTACAGTGGCGCTCCCAGAGGATAAAGCCCACTCTGAAACTCGGAAGAACCCTAAAACACCCCGTCAATATGGACTATACTAATACCAGTCAAAGTAGTGGTAGTAATTGGGCTAAGGGGGCCACAAAGAGACGACAATTATGTAAAGCTTGTTAAGTTCATGTGGGCATTTGTGTTTCGAAGTTTGCAGTTAAGATGCATCATAAAATGTACCTCTTTGTTAAATGATTTGCGACTTAATTAATCATTCACTCAAACTGAAAGGAAACAACGATTAGTATCAAAGAATATCTCCACCAGCACCTTAACTGCAATACCACTAAACACAATTTGCTCAAACACCAACTCTGTGACCACGTGACTGAACGGATCGATCAGGATGGCCACAACGCAAAGTAAGCAACTTGGGCCGATACAAAAAAATTAAGTTTCTTTGGGGGAACAAACCAACAATCAAACCCTCGCTGCCCTTCAGCATTTCATTTGACCAAGAAGAAACAAGCCCTTTTCACAGGGAGTAAGCAAAGAACATGGACCTCAATGTGAAGCTGCCTCCTTTATGTAAGAGATAATCTACAGCGAGCTGTCATTATTGCAAATTAAACCCCAACTGGGTGATTCAGGTCTGCAATGCCAAAAAATTACTTATTAAAATTATTTTATTGCTTCTGCTGAAATAAATAGTCTGTTCGATTCAACGGTTGGAACTGTGCCCATAGCAATGCTCTGGTATTCAGAAATAAGATGGTAGAATGATGTAATTTACCAATCAGAATCCAGTACTGAACAAAGCTATGTAATTAAGTGCACTTAACATTGAAAACACCATGTAACCAGACACAGCAACCAGTGCCCCAGGATGCAATGATGTTCGAATAAAGAGACAAAATATATATAAATAAAAGAGGGAGAGACAAAGAGAGAACATATATAAATATATAAATAAGAGAGAGAGAGAGAGAGAGAGAGAGAGAGAGAGAGAGAGAGAGAGAGAGAGAGAGAGAGAGAGAGAGAGAGAGAGAGAGAGAGAGAGAGAGAGAGAGAGAGAGAGAGAGAGAGAGCAACCAAAGGCAAGACCAAAAGCGGAAGTCCAAAGTGGAATCTTTTGATTGATCACGCAATAGCCTTTTAAAAAGGGAGAGCAGGATCGCTCATTTGATCGATAAACAGTCCAGCTCTGCTTCCACATGGGGCTGCTGTAGCAAGGGGGCGGGGCGCCGGTGTAATTGTGGATCTCTCCAGGCTGATGAATGGGCCTGGGAGACTACAGCGATATAGATATAGAAGAGGAGGCTCCATTAGGTGTCTCATAAAAGAGGGGGAACTAAGGAGGGATCAATGTGTGCGTATGCCTGTGGAGAATAATGCTCCTAATTAATGACACAGAGAAAGCCCTGTGTTAAAGCCCCAAATAGGGGGACTGCAGGATGGGGGTTTATTGAAGAAGGCTCCCTCTAGAGGAGCAGGCATATCAATGCAGCTTTAGTGTGTCGTTGATGGACATTAAGTGGGCCTCTTGTGGAAGTGCGTAAGGTTTGGCGCTGTGTGAGTGAGGGAGTACTGGCAGACTGGTGAGTTAAGTCCATAAACACATGATTAGCTTCCAGCAAAGCACCGGCCGCTATGATAGGCGGTCGGAATGATTTCCTGACAATGTCTATGACATTATAAAGAAAGTCAGAGATGCAAACATTTTTCGTTTTCCCCCTTCCATGTTAGCATGATAGGGATGCCTGTTCGGCTTCAGTTTCTTTGAGAACGTCAAACACAGCTGTGATCCGCTTGGAACGTCCGAGCCGAGCCGGGCTGCTACGCCCCAGGGCAGCGACTGCGCTAGGTGTGGCTTCAACCTTCAACTCCTGAGGAAAACGGGGGCAACCCCTACGCCGAAAGGCGCCGTTATGTGTTCGCCACTTCAGTGACAGCTGTTGTCTGTTCCTAATCACCTGTCAATCCCTCTCAAACCGCCGCCGTCCCAGCCTCAATCCTGAGCGAGCCGAGAGCGATGTACGTTCTTCCAGGTCTGTCCTCAAGTAACTCCGGCACACTGCAGCAGCCATAGTTCATCCCCTACCCCTCCCCCAACACACACACACACAGTCATCGCCTCCACAGTGCTGTGTTTCACAGCACGTTGCAGGTTCTCAGTCGTCGCCCAAATCCAGCCAGTGCTGTGGTGCGCTCAAGCGCCTCTGTTCGGTGCATTGGGTGAGACGTGGCGGGGGGAGAATCAAGGCTGCTCATCTCTGAATGCATGAGCGCAGCGTTCAGAATACACCCCGGTCGTGGATACAGTAGGACACAATAGGGCTGTGGCGATTAGTCGACAGACGAAAAATTCACCAAATCTGAATAATTGAATAGGTATAATCACTTAGTCGTTTCAGTCATTTATCAAGTTGAAATAACAAATGGTGCGATTTATGTTATATTCGATTCCAATATGTGGTTTGTGGATCATTCTATAAAGAAAAGTTTTGTTTTTCTCGGCTGCTTGTCAGACAAATCAAGCATATTTGAGACGTCACTTAACGTCTCTAACTCTGGTAACTTGTGATGCCATTTGCTATTATTTATGACATTTTATAGACAAAATGATTGATAAAAAAACTAATTGACTATGAAAATAATCTGTTTTTCTGCCCTGGTATACAACAATTATATTTTATATTAGGCACAGGGCAAAATGTATTAGCACTCATTCTGTTACTGAAGTGTCTGTGATAGATCATCCTGATGGGGCTCTGTGATTCATATCCCAAACCCTTTTTTTTATATGGAGGAGAGAGAGAGAGAGAAGTCTGACGTTCCCAGGGGTCTTTTGGCCGAGTCCTCTCGACTCTCCTATGTCCGCTTTTTTCTGTGTGCCCCCGCGTACCAGCTGTCCTCTCCTCTTCCTCTTTGCCTCCGTCACAGTCTGCTGTACACTGGAGATGCCAGAGCCCAGGGGGAACAGAGGATATCCACCCTGCACCCCCCGTCTCAACCTCACGCCTGGCACACACTAGACCATCTTTCAAATTTGGTAAAGGTGAGAGACCACACACCTAACGATAGATGAGGATTAAAGCAACTCTTTCGGTCTTATGTATGTGGTGCATGTGGTGTGCCAAAACAGCACACCACATGCTAATCTGTGCCGTTCCCTAACAACCCAGGCCTGATTCTAAATAGCACTAGCATTCTCGTGATCAATTGATGGAGATGGTGCTAAAATAGATGTACATGTTGCACAATAGTCTCTCCCACATGACAATTCATACACTGCATAAGGCTAGAGCCCCCTTCACATTATCAGGGCAAAAAACCTTGCCTTCAGCCCCATTCTCGTGCAGAGCAGGGACACATCAATGTACAGAAATAGAGGTTTTATGAAGATGAGTGGACTGATCAATAGGTCTTCATTCTTCCCGCAGCGAGTGTCTGCCTGATATGTTCCGAGGCCATGGAATATGTATATATATCAGTGGTGATTTCTGCACGAAATAAGACTGCAAGGGAAGCTGAGCTTTTAATTTAATTTTTGAAATTTTAGGGGAAGCTGACCTTCCCCTAAAATTTCAAAAATGAAATGGTCAAATATATACTGTTGTGTTAACATTTCATTGACTAAAAATGTGTTAGAACACGTCCATCTCGAAGACGAGTTCGTTCAGAATCAGCTGCTTATCACACGTCGACTGACTCGATTTCCTTCTCATACATTCCTGTAGCGTCACAGTGCATTTGCCTGTTGAAGCTCAGCGTCCATCCACTTCAATGGGGCTGCATAGAACAGCTTTTTTTAGTGCGTCGACGGTCATTGGATAATGCTGTGATTATGTTCCTCCCACGGACGCTCAGCGGCTCTGGGGGTGAATGGAGGAGTGGGCTGGCCTGGACGCTGGGCTTCTGCGTGATGATTGGCGGGTCTGTGAAAGACTGAGTTGCCGTTTGATTGACAGCGATTTTGAACTATAAAACGTTGCCGGAGCTCTCTTCAGTCCTCAGTCCCATCGTGGATTTTGCAAGCGAGTCGAAAGACAAAGTGCAACCTATTTCTTGAAATTTGCTTGGCGAAATTGCTAGACAATTTTCATTGTACATTTCATTTCATTAATACACAGGATCAGATGTTAAAATCCCTTGTGCCAAAATCCAAGGAAAACACATATTCAGAAGCCCCTGCCCAAACCAACCTTATAAGCACGCTGGCCACTAAGCTACCAACCAAAGGTGAAAAACACGAGACAAATGGCCCAAATAACAGCAGTAAATACAGCAGTATGCAGTAAGCAGAATTTCTTTGGGGTTATCAAGTGGGCACCCTCTTTCACAGATGTTTCGTTAAGTTAGGCCCACGACACCTCCTGAGGGCTTAACAATGAAACCAGTGTCCTGGAGTCACCCCCCTCAATGCTGCCACCACATTGCCACATTTAATGCATCTAAATACTCTCTTTCCTGCATCGTACCCCTAGCCCTACCCCTAACCCTGACCAAACAGACACGTTAGCACATTAGTCAGCTGGCTTAGCTTAGCTTGCACCCCAGGAAGTATGTTTTCTCCTTACCCACAGCCATTCACTTGCTCGTTCTGCTGCCACGGACATGTTACTAATCGCCTGCCTCAGACTTCGTCCACAAATGCCCAGTTCAGACAGCAAGCTAGTAGCAGATCTAGCCACAAACCCCCGCGCACCAATTTCAATAGGCCTTAGTCATGTACTCCAACCTCGCTGTGCTGCCTCTCCAGCCATTTCCGCATACTTCGCTTTCTTAAGCTCATTGGCTACTTCAACTCTGTCTTCCCAAGGAACTGTAAGTTGAATGATATAAACATAAACATAATAATCTTCTCCAAGTCTGACCACAATAGCATATCTGGTCTTAGCCGAGTGCTAACAATGTGTGGAGGCACAACAACCTGCTGAATAAGATCTGCTTTCATTTCCCAGGCTCCTCCATTACTTAACCTTTTCCCCCTGACGCACAAAGTTAATTTGCCTACCCTCTTTACTAGTGGCTGATGAATTAGCTTCTCTCCGTTTATCATCAACAGCCTCTGCCAAACATTTCAATACCTGGTTATGACGCCACGTATACCACCCCTGGGAGAGACGGACCTTATACCCTGATAGGATATGGCGGAGGCTGCACACACAGGAACATAGTGTTCATGTCTCATCCTGACCAAACCATTGATTTAGGTTCCGGGGAGATGGAAGTAATCAAAGGCCTCCCATAACATGTGGTACTGACCCGAAGGCATTAGCCAAATCCAAAAATACAACATGCAGGTCTCTCCTCTCGCGCTTTGCTAACTGAATTTGGTGCCAAAGCATGCTGGTATGCTCTAAGCATCCGGAGAAACCAGGGATTCCAGCTTTCTGAACCGTGGTATCAATTACTTTTCTTTTAGAAGATAACTTGACAATCTCCGAGCCACAACACTGAAGAAGACCTTCCCTTCAACATTCAGTAGACTAATTGGTCTAAACTGATTAATCTCCACTGAGTCCCTCTCTTTGGGAATATATATTTCCCCAGCCCTACGCCATGCCTTGGGAATACTCTTTTTCCAAACTATTCTCATTAGCTTCCATAGGAATCGTAAAACATCCGGTGCGCTTTTATATAATCGATAGGGCACTCCGTTAGGTGCCGGGGCTTAAGAGACCTTTGCACGTTTTATTACTTCTTGCACTTCTTTCCACCTTGGTGGGCTATCGTCGCACTGACTACTTAACTCACCAATAGGTGGGATATCAGCGGGAAGCACCATCTCTGTGAACCTCTCCCTGTCTTTGTGCACTCCCTCTAAGTACTCCTCAAGCTTCTGCTTAGGTTCCATGAGACTACCACTTTTCCTACTTTCTGCTCTTCTTAGCACTGCCAACCGCTCCCTCACATCTGCCTGTAGACAATCAATACCTTCCTTCTTGTCATCTGTAGCTTTTCTCAACTGCTTCTTAAGCTGCCTCCTCTCCTGGATGAGTCTATCTATCTATCTCTTGCTGGCTGACTACCTCATGTTGCCGTTTCGTCCTTTTCTCAACAATCCCAAATCTTTCTTTTAAATGACGCCCTTCCGGCCATTGCCACGAGGAGTGCGCAGACCCCTATTTGGACGTCAAAATCCGACTGTGAATGCTCCAGATACGATAATGGAGAGTTGTTTCAAAGTAAGGCTGTGCGGGGAGATCCGCCGTAACACTAATTGATTCAATAAATCTTCGAAGGAGTATAAAGACACACAAAAGGCGAGATATCGTGCAGACGCTTGGGAAAGGTGGTGCGGCCCGATCGTTTTTTAGGGAAGCAAAAAACGTAGTGTCCCCTGCACCGCCGGATAATGGGGCATTTACTGACAGGAGTCGGAAGGGGAAAATCGTGCGCAAAATTAGGATAATCACCCCGAAGTGTGTATCTAGCCCCATACAGACAGAGTGAAGCACGCATGCACACACACAATCACATACACACACACACACAATAAAGTTACCAACTTAGAAGTATTATATAATAAACACCAATTACTATACGAGTTCTGTCTGTATGCATGTGTCTTTAGCGTTATAGACGCCGAGCAGCCAATGGATTTTGGAAGGGGGGAGGTGACGAGGAGGCGGTTAACGGTTTCAGATTCCTGAATGTGTCTTTACGGAACCCTCCTATTCCACACAGCTTAATTAATCAAAGCAAAGCCTGCTCACTGTGTTGGCAAGTGTGTGTGTGTGTGTGTGTGTTTTAGAGATTCAGATATCGGAAGTGGGCCGTTTCACCCCTGTGGCCGTGGTGTTTGCATGTTTATGTTGCATTTTAAGAGTTGAAAGGCGTGTGTTTGTGAGTGTGTGCGTGTTCAGCCCTTGTTGGCCCCTTGATAAATGTGCTCGGATGTCATAGGCCATTGATCTGATACCGGCTTCGCGTTTTCACTTGAACTGCAGGCCAATTTAGTATCCTGCTACAAACGTGGCGCAGAAATGCTCCCGGAAATACATAGATATATAGAATACATGTGTGTATGAGATCTATGAGTGCGGTGGACCCGGAGGGAGGAGGAGAGCAGTGGGGGCAGTGAGACTGGGGCATAGTGTAGATTTGAAATAAGTTACAATAATTAAAATGTGTTACAAATGAGCACGGCTCTCGACCAATGGCAACAGACCATGGCAACAGACCAACAACACATTGCTTGTGTGTGGGTGTGTACGGTATGTGTTTATATTGTCATAAGAAGCACTTTAAGCTTTGAGTAACAGAAGAAAACGGCACAAGGACACATCAGGAGCGAGGGGTGAGAGAGAGAGAGAGAGAGAGAGAGAGAGAGAGAGAGAGAGAGAGAGAGAGAGAGAGAGAGAGAGAGAGAGCTGCATGCAAGAAAGGGAGGCAAACAAAGATGGTAGACAAAAGGAAGAAAAGCATCGTAATAAAGTTAAAATGATACATTAAGGTAGATGGAAGGGGTGCAAGGTTCAGGGGAAAACAATTGAGGAAGGAGAAAAAGGACCAGGGATGACAATTGTGTGAGATCGGGGCAAAGTTAACTAACAAAAAGTGCAGATGAAGGAAGCAACACAACAGAACCAGTGAGAGAGAGCGGAGGGAGGGAGATTGTGTTGTACTTGGCTAATGAGCTGTACGATGGATAGGGTGTAAGAGTCCAGCCTGTGTGTGTGTGTGTGTGTGTGTGTGTGTGTGTGTGTGTGTGTGTGTGTGTGTGTGTGTGGGGACAGGACTGAGGCCTGTCCTGCCCACCCTGAGCTCGAATAACGAGGAATGATGGGCTGCTGCAATCAAATGCGCGCGCGCGTGTGTGTGTGTGTTTGCCGCACACACATTCAAACCGGCACCCGTGTGGAAGCGTCCTGTCTTCGACTTCCACAGTAAAGGAATAGAATATTAAAAAAAAAGTTGGTGTTTTTTCCATTCATTTCACATTAAAAAAGGTAACTTTTATTTCTGGCGAGGCGGTGGGGCAGAGACCCACACACCCTTTTAATGCATTAATTGAAGACCCAGGTAGGGCTGTATGCCTGTGTTGATTGAACCTCCCAAAGCAGCAATCACTTTACCACGAGAGCATGAGAGACAGAGACAGAGACAGAGACAGAGAGAGAGAGAGAGAGAGAGAATGAGCGAGAGCGAGAGAGAGAGCGAGAGAGACAGCATGATCGAGAGAGCGAGAGCATTAAAGCCAGTTAAAGACTGATGCTATAGACCTGCTTCACCAGCCACGCTGTACAACGTGGTCTTCCTCCCAACTTCTCTTCATGCTGCTCTTTCCCTGTCCCTTTCAGGATGCACACACACATTAACCATCTGCCCACGTTAAAGGGAAGAGGACCAACCATAACAGTAGCAGATCAATGCAGTGTCCCAGAGGAGCCGAGGGCATCACATAGATCGGCCTATCCCAAACTCTTCTTCTAACGCGCCTTTGTGTTGAGCCTCTTTTACTTACTTATTGCAGAATATCTTTAATTCCACCTCTCAAATGTGGCCTTTCCTTCATACTGTTATTTTAAACTGTTACCATGGAAAGTGCTTTCCCCTGTAAAGCACTTTGTACTTCTGTCTTGCACGAAAGGTTTTTAATTCCCAAGCACACACAACATGCTTCTGTGTGGCCTTGAGAAATGGGTTCATCTGTGTTGTGGCTTTACTGGCATCACATGGTTTTCACTGCGGGACATTCCTCCAATACCAATACGGTATTGTGTCAGTATCTGTATTGTACCGATGCTTGCCAATTATTCTGTCTTTAACAATCCGCGACTCGGCGCCTGGGGACAAAATTGCAGCGTTGCCAGTCTGAAGCAGGACTCACGCGTGCACACACGCTCGCACCACTAATTGGCTGTTAATGATGCGGTGGTTGGAAGTCGAGAGAAAAACCCAATAGCTACAGAGGGCAGCGCTCCTTGACTGTGTGTGTGTGTGTGTGTGTGTGTGTGTGTGTGTGTGTGTGTGTGTGTGTGTGTGTGTGTGTGTGTGAGGTCCATCTATTATCAGCTCAATAAGAGAGTCTGTCCCTAAACACTGTTCAAGGGGCTGAACGCTGGCAGTTACGTCTCTTTAGAGGAGAGGAGGAATGTAATTGTACACAAAACGAGGGGCAATTACATCTTGCTGTGGCGTTAATGGCAATAAGAATCAAGATTTGCATTTTTCCTCCTACTTCGGAGTTGAAGTGCAATCTCACTGGTGTCTCATCAAGCAGCCGTTATAATGACATCTGAGATATACAGCTGACTGATTATACATCACACCTATGATTTGAATGCATGGCGGGAAAGTCAACCAGTTTTTAACATACATAATACTGCAAACGCAAGTGGGCCATAGGCTCCATCAGCATTGTGTTAAAGCATTCAGCGTGACTTAACTGACATTTACTTGCATCACATGCAAATCTTGAGTTCTTCCACATTGTCACTTTAACACGCTTGTAACCTGGGGTGGGACCAGGGGGTAATATCAAGGATGGGGTGGGACCACAGATAAGAAGAGGCAGTCGGATGGAAATACAGAGAAGATCATAACATTCCACAGAGGGAGCAATGAATAAAAGATAATGTAACGTAGAGGAAGAGTGGGCCTGAACGCATGTTAATGTGCACAGTCTACGTGGCTGAGCAGACAGGTCTGGCTTGTTGTCAGTAAACACCAGCACGCCGATTCCTCTGTCAGTAAAACAAGTGCCCAAATGAAATATGCATGGCAAATAAACACACGCACATTGACACAGACACGTATGCACGCACGCAGACACACACACCCGTGCAAGGATGACACGCATGCACAGAATAAGTTTGTACATCATATATGAGCGAGGAATATGTATGGAAGATCAGATCAGAGATAGAGATCTGGTGGAGTGAAGGTCTGGTCATATGCCTGCTTAGCAGATCTATTATGTATTCACAACCTTAACACAACAACAAAAAAATATATTTCTTGATCGAAACTTTGAAATGTCTTTCTAAGACATTTCTATGCTGTCGGGTCTGTTTGTTTCTGATGTTGTCATTTGGCCATCACGCACAGTATCGCATGACACAGCCTTTGTTTGAGTTGAAGCTCATAGATGAAGCACCCATCGGGGTGCACGCAGACTTTGGTGAGCCAGATGGGCTTTGTCTGCCAGCGTGTGTGTGCGTGGGCGTGTCTGCACAGAGAGGGAGAGGGAGTGTGAGAGAGGTGAAGGACATTTAGTCAGGTGTGAACAAAAGCTGTGACGCCACAAAGGAGGATCTCCGTTGGACGAATCTGTTATCACCTGTCTGATGACAGACCCCTGCCAGCAGCGCGTGCACACACACACACATCGCTGTCACACTTACACACACACACACACACACACACACACACACACACACACACACACACACACACACACACACACACACACACACACACACACACACACACACACACACAAGCAACTCGAATACCTTCATTAACAGAGAATCAAACAAAGTACAAAGTTTTCCAAAGGACTAACATAGTAGACTAGCCTTTAATATTTTGCCTGAAATTGTATATATTTATATAATACAATTGCCTATATAAATTGATCAAGCCAAGAGAAGTTCCTCCTAACTCTATTATAACCCGGCCAGAAAATAATTTGGCATGCTCTCGGACACCAAGAGTTTGAGAACTGGTGTTACTTGAAGTAATGATCGTGGGGGTGGGAAAGTGGTGCGGGGGGGGGGGGGGGGGGGGGGGGGGATGGTGGGGTGGGGGGGGGGTGGATTATCCGACTCAAGGTTTGACACGAGAGAGGGAGGGGAGCAAACCCGGGGGCTAGCCCAGGGTGGGGGGGGGGGGGGTGGATCCAAGGCGCCAGACGCTGCCTGCGGGAAATAAAGAAGACCCTGACTCGGATAAGGGTCTTGTGTTGTCGTGTGTGTGCCAGGAGCGGTCGCGCTCAGGGGGTGTGGCCGGGAGTGATTCATCACGGAGAGACGCTGGCCTTCTATTGACAGCCTCAAGTGACCGGGCTGGGGGCCGCGGTATCGAGTCGCACGCCACGCTCTTCATCATCGCACCTGGACAGCTGCTGAAGAGGCAGATATGACGATGACAGATCGGCTTTCGGAAATCTAAAGATCGATGGCAGCTTCATAGCGCCGCTGTCGCCGCCTTCCATCGAGTCCAGAGTGGCCGACGTTTGTATATTAACGCGTACAAAACGGATGTCACATATCCCTGGGATCACCGTGCACTGTCACGTGCAATAAATAATAACTCAAATAGGATGGAATTGTTATCATAGATTATTAATTTAAGTAATAACCTACAAGAGGCCATGGTTTGCAGTGATTTTAGACCAGCTAGGGATGTTGTCGGATTCACTTAATAAACACACGGCAACATTTATTGAAAACAAGTCATCATTCTTCCAACAAGCACTTCAGTCCCTAAAAACAGCAAAGTGGTTGCCAAGCAACATACTTTCAGATTGGCAGCGCATTAATACAAAAAATGAATTGTCATGCAGCCACAGGCAGTTTTGTAGAGTAACGTCTTTGAGCCAATCAGAATCGCGGAACAGAACTATCCGTTTTTACAATGTGTAAAACGAATGTGTGCAGTGAAGGAGAGCCTCAGAGCTTGTAAGAGCGGCCTCCTCCAAGACCTCCCTTCACGTCCACCGCCACATTCTCCTGGGCGGTGTTCAACTGCCAACCTCCGCCTCCCCGGGGAGTCTACGGACCGCCGTGTGTTGGGCGGGCTGCCGCTCAGTGGACTCCATGCAACAATATGAATACAAAACGAGAGAGGACCGAGGCTTCTGCTGAACAATCGCCTGTAAAGGCAATTAAGTGTATAGAAAAAAACTAGGAAAAAAGAAGGAAATAAAGAATGGCAGCTATAAACGTGAACCGAGACAGACACAAATGGGTGAAACGGTGCCCTGCAGGGAGCAGCTTCGACTGGCTCGGTTGGGATGAGGTAGCGGCAAGCATAAATTTCCGAAGGCTTGAGGAGAAGGAGGGTGGGGTGGGGTGGGGAGGGGGAGGGGAGGGGTGGGGGTGGGGTAGGGGAAGAGACAGAATCACTCCTGAGACGGGCTTGTACGCAATCGGCAATAACGTTGAGACATGTTCTTCTCCGATGCACGCATATGCGCGTGCATGCACACACACACACACACACACACACACACACACACACACACACACACACACACACACACACACACACACACACACACACACACACACACACACACACACACACACACACAGCGGATCAGTTCCAGAGTGTGCCTTTTTAGAGCTCAGTGGCAGGGTGAAACCCTTTTTCGGGGAAAAGACGGATTTACGTCCGTTCCTCAGAAGACAAGCCGGAGCAATAGCAGCTCTCCGTCATTAAAGTACAACAGACCCCTGCTGGCGTTCCCCTCCTGCGCGGCCATCACACCTCCAGCAGTGCAAGTATTAGATGACGAAGAGTCAGTGGAGCGCATGCCACAGTGTCATCAGCTTAGAAACAGTAATAGAAACATAAAGTTGTTTGTGGGAGTGTGTGTGGATGATGGCTGGATGAATCAGGCAGCCTCACCTTGCTGAGATTTTGATTGGACTCTGGGGCATGGTGAGGCTGCACACCTGTTGCACATTGGGTTATCGGTGCGCACAGGTTGAGCCAGCCATCACCACATACACACACTCAGGGAGAGATCTCTTGCATGGCAACATGGAGCATCAGGCCATGTATCGTTACCTCCAAACTTTACAATAAACCAGATTCAATAACCAAAGTCACCTAGGTGGAGTGTGGCAGCCACCTACGTAACTTGTAGCAAAGGACATTGTTACGTTGTTCTTTTACAAAGAAAGTGGGGAGGATTAAGCAACCACACTCCTAAATTACTTTTGTTCAAATTCTGTCCCCTTTAGTCAAAGAGGCACAATTATTTTAACGATAACCCAATTATAAAAGGCGACACCTTTTATGATGTTAAGACCATTATCATTGTGTAATTGTTCAACCTAATTGTGGTACTTGTTACTGTTAAACAACCTCCCTGAAGATTGAACTGGGTTTGTGTGTCAGGCCCGCAAATATCCCCTTTTGAAAAGGGCTAGGAAGCACTGTTCTGGTTTGTAGTGAAATATTCTCTTTGTAGACAGTTGTTCAACAGTAAAACCGCCTGAGATTACACTTGCAAGAGGTCTTGCGTGAGTTACATTTCCCTTCACTTCATGCACAACAGGACAATAAAAGGTCCACTGTGTAAAATGTAGGAGCAGCTAGCAGTGAGGTTGCAGATTACAACCAACTGAGTCACCCCCCCCTCACCCATACCTTTCCGACTATGAGGCCTGGAATGGCCTGTTTTGTGTAAGGTACCATCAGACACTTCCAAAATGATGTCATCGTCCACAACAGCATCGAGTAGCCAAGTGTTGAGTGGTTCCATGACAGATTGATGTATTGTATTTAATCTGAAGTCTGGATTAACTATAGCTCATAGTTTACAAGTAACAGTTTTAACATTAAACGGTATTACTTGTTCTGAGTTTATTTTCGTCATCAAAGTCAATAAAATAATTATAAATAAAGGAACTGTAGATCTGCAAATTGCCATTGGCTGCACAAATGTACACTTGGATTAAAAAGTGTGTGATACTCCATTCTAATTGAATCCTTTACATACGTAGCCCATGACTTGGCTACTGTAGAAACATGGTGGTGCTGTTTGTAGAAACACTGCTATGTTGCACCACCATGTTTCTACCCTATGTAAATAAAAATGGCTTATTCTAAGGTAACAAAAACACACGATTCTTATTTGCCTGGGATTATACCCGACTAGAAACATACTTAGGAATTTAAGATTCCATTTCTGCCACGTCCGTTTCGCTATTCGGTTCTAGATTCTACACACTGCACCTTTAATGCCAGTGAACTAAAGGAGGGGAGGATTTTTACTTACTACTTGTAGGTCTCGGAGCGGACATACTCAAAGACATGCGAGATGCCCAGCTGGAACTGGTCGGCGATGGGAGTGACCCAGGGGTTGTGATCGGCCTTGAAGACTTGCTTGGGTCCGGTCAGGTCCAGGTTACCTGGAGGGATGGAGGGGGGGGCGAGTACAGATAGTTACAGTCAAGGAGTCTCTACAGGGGTCAGAAAGGAGGACAAGGACAGAAACTAAAAGAAAGTGGTGCTGTGTAGATGGACTGCGTGAAAGGAGCAAAGGAGCATGAGGGAGGAACTATGAAGGGATATTTTTACTCCTCACCAAACATTCAGAAGAAGTGAGACTAAGAAATGTCACAGGGTTAGATGTGCGTGCATGCGTGCGTGCGTGTGTGCGTGTGTGTTAAACAGGGTGGCGATAGGGCGGGCGGAAGGGGGGTGTAGGGGAGATGAGGAGGGAGGCAGAGCGATAGAGTGAGAGCACCCCATGTGGTCATCTTGCCCCGCCATGGCAGGCATCACAGGTCAAAGCGCTACTGCAATTGATGCTAGGCACCTTGGGGCTAATTAACTAGCCTCTGATTAGCCTAATACAGCCTGGCTTGTCATGCAGGGAGAGGGAGAGGGGAAGCACAAGATAAAGTTTTAGACGGGCGAAACTCAGTGTTAGAACACTACCTCCCCCCCCGCCCCCCACCTAACACGGTTGACACACCGATATCACGTGTAAAAAGAGAGATGGGCAGACAGGTGCGTGCAAACACACACACGCACACACACGCAAATGCTCACATATTGCATTATTCTGTTTTGCTGGGCTAATAAACCGCAATGAAGCACAGTTCTAATTTGGATCTCTGTTCTTGCTACTCTTGAGAATGGTGACACTTACACCTGTGTTTATCCAGATCATTTTTTAATAAAGTTAATAATAATAATAATAATCCTAGCACTAATCTCAGTCACTTGGAGTAGTAGTGTTCCACCCAGACTCTGGTTTGTATACTAGTGTCCCACCTCAAAAACAACTTTTCCTTTGCTGTTCAACAAATCCTGTTTTTATGTTGCAGATATCTCCTTCAAAATGTTTTTGTCTGTGTGTGCGCCTGTGTGTTTGTGAGCATGTGTTTTAATGTGTGCACGCATGTGTGTGCCCGTGTGTGTTTGTGAGCATGTGTGCGTGCATGTGTGCGTGTTTATGCGCCTGTGGGCATGCCGTGTGTGTGTGTGTGTGTGTGTGTGTATCTCCTTCACTTCACTTTACTCCTCCCTTCTCCCAGCCAACAACCCTTTCTCTCTCTCTCTCTCTCGGCTGTCTCTTGCTCTCTTTCTAACAAGGCTGGAGTGGAGCAAAGGGCTTAGGGATCCGTGACAGTGTGGATTCTAATAAGCCCCTCCGTTGCGCGCTCTCTCTCTCTCTCTCTCTCTTCTCTCTCTCTCTCTCTCTCTCTCTCTCTCTCTCTCTCTCTCTCTCTCTCTCTCTCTCTCTCTCTCTCTCTCTCTCTCTCTCCTCTCTCTCTCTCTCTCTCTCTCTCTCTCTCTCTCTCTCATTTAACCCCCCCCCCCCTCTGCTTATTCTTTGCATTTTTGCTTTTCTTCCTCTTTGCCACATCCCTTTTATCCATGCGCTAAACAAAAAGGCACTAATAGCCAGCCGGCTAGTTTCAGTCGATATGCCTATGGCCTGACAGACCTCAGATAGGAGACAGGAGGAAACGATTAAAAGATACGTAGCGACAGCATAACAGACAAAGTGACATAAAGACAGTCCTACGAGCAGAAAGACAGAATGGCAGAACGACAGAGCGACATGGAGGGTGACAGACAGACAGAAGCAGTTGACTGAGTGGCAGTCAGCTTAGAGATTCACTGGAATCACTTTTTTCTATACTTTTTGCCATCTACAGTGTGTGTTGTGTGTGTGTGGTGTGTGTGTGTGTGTGTGTGTGTGTGTGTGTGTGTGTGTGTGTGTGTGTGTGTGTGTGTGTGAGAGAGAGAGAGAGTAAGAGAGTGAGCAGGCTGTCAAGAGTGTGCTGGGATCCCTGGTGCCCTCTGTGAAGGGGTGAGTGGGGCTCTGTAAAGTGTTCAGTCTGGGTCTCTCAGTTTCTCTCCCTCTCTCTCTCTCTCTCAGCCTCTGTCTGCAAACCACAAAAAAGTAATGCGAGTTCCCCATCTCAACGTACTACATTCCCCCATGACTCAAATCTCCAGATGAAGGAGTTGGCTGATTACGGCTGGGTAAAATGGGACTTATTTGGGAGTTAGTGAATCGTTTTGGCAGACTATTGCATCACTATGGAGTGGATCCCATTCTGGTTTTCATCAATTAAATGTCATTGTCATTTTATTAGATTTTCTCTCAGAAGCTCTGTCATGTGTATTGTATTGCTTGATGTCATGTATTTAAGTGCCACACAAATTAAACTCCAAAGTTTGCCTCTGCTGTGTCTGAGGAAACACGTCATCCATAAAAACAGCCAACTAAAGCTTTTTTTTCCTAAACGGCAACAGAGATGTAATCCACTACATCTCCTTTCATCTTAAAGGTGACATATTATACCACCAGGTGTGATTGTGATGTTGTGCTGTTACAAGCCATTTTGAAAAACCTCTTCTGACATCAAGTGGGTGTGTCCACCTAGATGTATGCTGGATAGATTCAGTAATACATCTAGGTGGACACCTAGATGTCAGAAGACGCAGATTTTCAAACGGCTTGTAACGGCTAATCACACTCACACCTGGTGGTATAATATGTTACCTTTTAAACAGCATGTTACTCTGTGGCAGCAGTGCCATTACAGCTATGTGTTCAGTGCTGTGCACGGTATATAAGTGTCCAGGGTGTGTGCTGAGTACCGAGTTCCGGGGGCAGCACAGTGAGCCTGTTGCCCTGGATGTGGAGCTCCTTGAGCTGGGCCAAGGTCCCCGATCTCCTTGGGCAGCGAGATCAGATCGTTATCTCGGAGACTCAACTAGGGGGAGAGAGACACAGACAGACAGACAGACAGACAGACAGACAGAGAGGAAGACCGAGAGGAAGAGAGAGAGAGAGAGAGAGAGAGAGAGAGAGAGAGAGAGAGAGAGAGAGAGAGAGAGAGACAGAGACAGAGAGAGGAAGGCAGAGAGAGAGTGAGAGTGGAAGAGCGAGAGAGAGAGAGAGAGAGAGAGAGAGAGACACACACAGAGAGAGACACAGACAGAGAGACACAGACAGAGAGAGAGAGAGAGAGAGAGAGAGAGAGAGAGAGAGAGAGACAGACAGACAGACAGACAGAGGAAATAAAAGCAGAATTGGGGGAAATAAATTAAAGGCACATCATGACAATGAAACCATCAAATAACAACACTAAACAGCTTTAGCAATATTTCTCATTTGGCCTTTTGTTGCCAAGTAACGGCAACAAAAAATAAATGACATGATGCATTGTGATGTACGAGCTCTATAGAGCCAGAGGAGGACAGAAAGACGGAGGGACGGAGAGACGGCGACAGCAACGACTGTTCGTTTGCTTTACTCACAATCTGGAGCTTGCTCAGTTTGCTGATGTCCGGGGGCAGCACTTCAAAGTCGTTGTCACTGAGATAGAGAGCGCGGAGGGTGGCTGTGACACAAACACAAACACACACACATTCAGAAGCCCTCGCACATCTCATATGTACTACACTCTTATTGATAGTTATTTTCTTGTTTTTATTACACTTGTTTGATAAAAACTACTTGCCGTTCTGTACATATATATTACATGTGTTATAGGGCTATGAGGTACAGGTGACAATAGATCAATGTAATTGAATAAAATACGTCTTATTAACAGCATTGTAGGCATGTGTGATAACTATGTAAAGCAGCCATATGACATTTTACTTTTTGGGCACAAATGATAAATACCTAGATTTAATAATTTAATTATTTATTTTTGGTATGGTAAGAGAGTGAGTGTGTGTGTGTGTGTGTGTGTGTGTGTGTGTGTGTGTGTGTGTGTGTGTGTGTGGTGTGTGTGTGTGTGTGTGTGTGTGTGTGTGTGTGTGTGCGCACTCACTGAGGTAGAAGAAGTTCCCAGGCAGGGAGCTCTCGTTCAGGTTATTGTAGGTGAGGTCCAGCACCTCCAGGGCAGGAAGGGACCCGAAGCCCCTTGGCAGCCCACTCAGACGGTTCATGCTGCAGACACACACACACACACACACACACAACAGCTTTCATTATAAGTGCGACACTTTCTAAACTGACAGGTCGATGGAACTACCCCTGCCTACCTCCAAGCCTTGGTCAAACCACACACCCCAGCTCGATCCCTCCGCTCAACTACCTTAGCTGGACGTCTGGTACCGCCATCACGAAGAGCAACCAAAGGTCGATCAGCTAAATCACAACTCTTCTCTATCTTGGGACCACAGTGGTGGAACAAGCTCCCTGCTGATGTCAGGACTGCAGAGTCGCTCACCAGCTTCCGCAAACGACTCAAAACCCACCTGTTCTATTGTTTGTTGTACATCCTGGCACTTGATGAACGCACTTAATGCAAGTTATATTCATTCATTGTACTTAGTTGTGTAGCATGTACTTATTTGTGTTGTGCATGCATGTTGTGTAGCATGTACTTAGTTGTGTAGCATCTGCAGTAGCTAGCTATCACTGCTGTATACGGGGAATGGGGTTAGCCTGGCGATTGTTAGTACTTGCACTTGGTTCTATGAACATCTTTACTGTACTGACGGCGATATATTGTTTCACTTCTTGTGACAAATGTACTTATTGTAAGTCGCTTTGGATAAAAGCATCTGCTAAATGTAAATGTAAATGTAAAGTGATAGGTTGTTCATTTCTCCGTCCGTCCTTCAAAAATATCAGCAACGGAAATGATGGCAGCCTTAGAAAAGAGGTTGGACAAACAGAGGCAAATTGATAATTGATTGGGCCATGGTTATTGTGTGTGTGTGTGTGTGTGTGTGTGTGTGTGTGTGTGTGTGTGTGTGTGTGTGTGTGTGTGTGTGTGTGTGTCTAGAGGTAATTGGCAGGTTGAAAGGGACAAACGAGATCATGTTCCACGGGCTTGTTGCATGTGCAAAACGAGAAGGGAATGGGAATGGGAATGGCGGCGGAGTTGAATACCAGTGCGGGGCTTAGAGTATCCTATAATGAAGCTTGTTTTGTAACGAGAGCCAGCATCTGTGTGTGGATCAACTAAATGACAACCTCGGCGCCCTAATCCCACTTGACATTGACGGTGTGCCTATAGCATGTCCGCATGTTCTTTTATAATTGCTTATTATTGTATGTTTGGCCATTGATCTGAGTGCGCACATGCACACGCAACCATCCCCCCCCACACACACACGCACAGGTTCCAACACTGGCTGTGTTTCCAACCACCAGTGTAACTGGATGGATCTCGAGTGTACAAAAAGAACAAACGAAACACAAGCAGTCATTGCTGCTGTGAGGCTGGAGGACCACCTTGGTCATTGAGGGAGGGGGGTTAGATGGATGAAGGGCCGGTGTTGGCTTGCCTAAGTGCTCACAGGGGGAGGGAGGAGAGAGTTCAGACGATAAGTCATTTAACCAGGAGCCCGCAGAGAGGAAGCTCATGTCGCCACCACTAACTGTGGGGCCGGGAAAAGATCTTTGAGGCAGCCCATACCATGCAGTTCAAACAATACCACAGGTTCCGTTTCCACAGCCGTGTCCCTTTTTTTTAAACATACACATGGATGGTATGCAAATATATTGCATTATAAATATGTTGTATTAACTAAAGGCTGGACTGCTTTTGCAGACATTTATCAGGTATAGTACACTGTAGAAATTAGCTTTTTCTTTCAATGTCTGAATTCTGTGTTTTTTTTAGGAGGACTCTCATTCAGCTGTAGCCCTTCAAAACACAAATGAACACAATCACATTCAAAACAGGTGACTCGAACAAAAGATGGTACTTGAAGAGGTGCACGGGATCGTTCAGGATGGTTATACATCATGAAATAGATCATACTTTTTTTGCATTGCTGTATGCTCACATCAATATTTAATTGCTTGTGGTTTTTTTGTAAAAACAATATGGATTTTGGGTGAAAAACCTACGATTACCGACCTACCTGGAGGTGGGCACACACTTACAAGAGTAAACTAGTGTGTCCAGATGCCCTTTAACAATATTCCATAGCAAGTGGGGGGGGGGGGGGGGGGGGGGGCTGTTATCGACAGTCCAATGAAGGGCCCTTGATAACAGTCCCCCACGGTTAGGAGTGCATCAGGTGAACAACACAGCCAGCTGACAATCTGGACCCGACCCAGGCAGCGCTTATTAAACAACAACCACGACTGAGAACAGGACGGAGACAGAGTGAGGCATCCATGCGTGAATGGACACACAATCAGACTCAAGCATAAGCAGTGCTATACACTATGATACTGTAAAGTGGCAAAGAGTTTTCCTTGACCTCCGTGCAAGCACAGCTGAATTGACAAGACTTTTCAACATTCTTGCAGAGTGCAGACTTGTGACACACATGCGTGTCACAAGTGCACATGGAAACAGGCACACCTGCACACAGACACACACACACCAAGGGACTACATGCACGGACAAAAACAGGAACACACGTGCACGGAGACACACACCCACACACAGGGAAACTGATTCAGCAACAAACAGGCATTTTCCGTCACCCTCAGCAATGTAATAGGGGTGTGGTAAGCATCCTCACCCCAGGTTGAGATGCTTGAGCTTCTGTAGGCTGCTGATCTGGGTGGGCAGCTCCTCAATCTGGTTGTTGAACATGTTGAGCACCTCCAGGTTCTTCAGATCCGAGATGTTTGCCGGTACCGCTGGGAGTGATGGGAGGGGAAAAAGGGAAAAAAGATTAGAACATGACTTGACATATGTGTTCAGGTGCACACGTATCCTTAGACATGCACTGCCTCATCATGGGCCTCTCCACTCACTGCACACACACACACACACACACAAAATCATATCCACCTTCTTATTAGCAAGACACACACACACACACACACACACACACACAAACTCCTTAACGAGCACATCATCATTATCCCAGAGGAGGGGTGAGTATTGCCTTTGATGGCTCAATTAGTTGGCGAGGGGGGGGGGGATGGTCTTTCTGGTCTGCCTCCTTGACATTTCAGATCTGCTGTGCCCTGACCATCGCTTTGGTTCTCCGTCTCACTTTCCATCCAAACATCTATTATTCATTCATTATTATACCACTCCTGTTTTTGTACCCCCCCCCCCCGCCCCCCCGTTCCTCGGACACTCTCTAGTCACGAGAGAGGGGGGAGGTGGAGATATTGATGAGGCAGATAACAGAGAAAGGATGGGGGAGAAGGTGGTGTGGGGGCAATTCTATCAGATTAGGAGGCAGATCAATGGGAGGGTGAGTCGTCTAGAGGGTGGTGTGAGAAGTGTGTGTGTGTGTGTGTGTGTGTGTGTGTGTGTGTGTGTGTGTGTGTGTGTGTGTGTGTGTGTGTGTGTGTGTGTGTGTGTGTGTGTGTGTGTGTGTGTTTGCGGGGGAAGGGGGACCCTGATGTGAATGTTGCAGAGAGGATGATGAGCATGGAGGCAAGGCCCCCAGCATACTGATGTCCGCTCAGGATGGCTCCTCTTATCACGCAGTGTGTGTGTGTGTGTGTGTGTGTGTGTGTGTGTGTGTGTGTGTGTGTGTGTGTGTGTCCTACCAAACATTATTGGTGCAGTTGAAAAAACTTTGCTGTTGCTTTTTAGCAGTTGTTGTAAGATTCCATTCTTACATGCTTTACAATAAGGAATCAGCTGGACAGCCTCTTGAGCATTGTGTTAGCCAGATTGAGATGTACATTACGACACTTGAATGGATTAAGGCTAAACAGATTAGAATCAGATTAATCAAATTATCCAGGTATGATTCTCTCCTTCAGCGATAGCAAAATGAACTGCAAAGACAGAATATTCCCTTTAAACTGTCTACTGCCTGCCTGCCCTGCCCCCCTTCTTAATTTCTTCCCCCCCTCTCTCTCCATGTTCAATGGCTTGAGGACAGAACTCTCCATCCAGAAGGGGGCTGGTATTTTACCTCGGATGTCAGAAATCAATTCAGTTTAGATTACCACCACCAACACAAACACCACAATCCCAACGTCGTCCCTCCCAGTGCCACTCTCTGGACCAAAGAGCCACAATCAATGGTGGACGGACCGAGTCACCATGTGCGTGTGTGTGGTGGCGAGGTCAAGACAAGCAGGACCCTGTGATAAAACCAAGACAATTTATGTGCCAACCTCACAATACACTGTATTGATTTCCATACAAGCTACGCTATCTAGTTATCCTTGTCTCTGACCTGGAATGTGTGGGTTCATGTGGCACTGAGAGAGAGAGCGAGAGAGAGAGCGAGAGAGAGAGAGAGAGAGAGAGAGAGAGAGAGAGAGAGAGAGACCCCCCTGTGAAAGGTGAGCAAAGACCTGCCGACATATGTGACATTTGGCCTGTGCGTGTCTGTCCACTGCCTGGTAGTGGAAGTCTGCAGGATGGACGGTAATGGGCCAGAGAGGAGAAGCAACAACATGAGAACTTCAACCTTCTCTCTCTCCCTCTCCCACCCTCTCCCTCACCCCCACCCAGCTCTTAATGAAAGACTTTCCAAATGTCACTGTAATTCCTGAGTAATACCTTTCAAAAGTTCAAAAGCCGAACACGGCCTACATCATTTATAGCTCACTTCCCTCATTTTCTTTAATTAAACAAATGCAGAAGGCAAATGGGCCCCGATTCCTCCTTAAAATAAGCATGCAGCAATCATGAAGAAATGGACCAGTAAAGGCTGAGATGTTTGGGTAAGACTAGATCTGGTGCATCTGAGCACGCTGCCCCCTGGGGGGCGGGGTAACCGTAAACGCAAGGTGATCCGTATCACTGCCAATTGGCTTAGCCAAGGTGCTTCTTGATCTGGGATATAAATAGCACCAATAACGAGAGACAATGTGTGTAATCTCATCGTGGCTTCATCTGTGTGAGTGTCACAGCTTGATTAGGGAATAGTAGCCTGCAGGCTACACAGGCCGGTCTGTCTGCTCTGAACCTCACATGAAAGTTAGTAATGGATCTTTTCAAACTGTGAGTGTCTTGGTGCATTTGTTCAGACCAGATGTTAACTATTTTGTATTTGATGTGATTTTTTTTTATGTTGTTTTATAATACCTGTTAAACATTCCAGCATGGCTAAAAGATAGTTTACTGTCTCGACTGATCTGTACTGCACTCTAGTGGTATAAAACCGAATCACACATGTTACTATTTTAAACGTCTGTATCGTTTATCCCAATTATGTAGTGTGTAAAGAGGAACATGGCTTGAGCCAACTGCTTATAAATAAAAAGAGCTACTAAAATGAACCTACCTGTGATCTTGTTGTGGCTGAGAACGAGTTGAGTGATGTTGGACAAGGTGACTATAAAAAAACAGAACACACATTATGGTATTTTACCTGTTGTACACTATTCAAGAGGTACCATGTAATACCATGTAATAACTATACAATCTACAGTTATTACACGAGTATTGTACTTTCTATAGCACGTTTTGTATACGTTTTGGAACATGTATCTGAAACTATTTGCTGGGCACATTTTCCCATGAAATTGTTCAACTTTTCACAAAGGCAGGATTTTAATAACATTATGCATTCATTTAAAATTACTAGATGTCAAATACTAGCTCATTAAAAACGTAATAGTCCTGTAATATATACAGCTGTATACCTTTACATGGTGAACCATTGAATATACTAACTCTATAATACTGTGTGTAGTTAAATACACAAATACCTAAATAGGGAATATAGCAGGATGCAGTGAGCAGGGAATGCCAGAGCTGACGTCTTCGACAGTTGCCCCGACAAAGTGTGAGCCACGGACTGCCCATTATTTCTCCAGCCCTTGTTCTAACGTTTTCTTCATACAGAACAGCACATTGACAATAAAGAAATCTCCGATAGAATCAAAGTGAATTGAAAACTTACACAGTGATGGGACGTCCAGCATGTTAGATATCCCTCTGTCACACATATCCACCTCGGGAAGGTTCTTGTCCCGACTCTCCTCCACTATCTTCTTCAGCGATTTAGACATTTTCTGAGATATATGGCGAACAATGAGTGGAGTATAAGTGTTATTTTAAGCCACACGTCGTTGGCACACTATTGCGTTTCATGAGTTAAGAGAAAGCGCCCTTAGGAAGTTATGTTTAGGATAACAGAAATGTGTTGCATCCTTAACGGTACTTTTCTAAAGCGAGCTTTCAGAGGTTATTGTTATCATTAGTGTCAACGACACGGCTTACCGTTTCAAATGTAGTGGGAAGTGCTTTTGGTTTCTAATATAACCGAATAGTAGAGTAATAATAGTATTTTATTTCCTAAACAGAGGACTCCACTACGTAGGCACGCCCAACCGGAAGTAGATCTGCAGGCTATGAAATTCTCTGAATTCCATAAAAGGGCACTTCCTGGACCAGGCCGGATCCCCGAAGGTCTGCCTCGTAGACATGTACAGGCGCCGCATTGACTGCTTCGACCAATTTTGCAACGCGTCAACTTCGCCGCCATATTGGAGAGGCAAATACTGGCCTGTAAACTAATAGAAGTAAACGGGGGAGCTGCGGTTTTCTGGATAAAAAGTCATAGAACGTTTACATTTCTCATTGGTTTTAAATTAATCGTTTTATATTCATATTTAATTATATTATATTTATTTTATTTTATAAATATTAATATTTTTACTCAACGTAGATCATAAATAATAATGACGACTCATACAAATCGGTTGAAAATATTACATTTATTTTAGGCAGTTTTATTTTATTATTGTTTTATTGAAATATAATTTCGTATGAAATTATGATAAGCATTAACGTTTTTTATTTATAGAAATGTCTCATGCGTTATTATCAACCGTTTTCTTTATAATACATTCTTTGTAGCCTATAAGCCAAAAGCCGGATCCAAAGTTTCATATTTGCACACAGTAGCTACAAAAAGTGCTCCTCTTCGCCATAGACCTCCAGAAGCTGTGCTGGCATATATTTTCCAGAACCAAAAAGTTATGAAAGCAGTTTTAAATTAATACATTTTACTTTAAATAGCAGGCTTCTGATTGTTAACTTGGCTGATATGGAGGTCAAGATCAGTCCAGCACGTTCTTAATCATTTTGATGAGGGACAACTCACAGACGTTATTACTCTGTAATGGGGCCTTTCTTTTTCAACCTTTGTTACTGAGACCACATGCTGGCATCAGGGGACAGTTATCAACTAAAACGCCATAACTCATGGCGTTGTTTGCCTCATGGCCCATGAGGCAAACAAAACTACATTTTAAGGGTCAACTGGACATGGAAGGAATTGCCAATACAAGGATATTCTGGTGCACGTATAAAAAAAGAGAAAAAGATTAACAGAGATTGTAAAATTAAATTAGACATTATCTATAAATGATATTATAAAAATCTAACAGAGTGCTAGATTTAGAGCTCACAAGTGTCTTTCAACTCTCTCTCTCTCTCTCTCTCTCTCTCTCTCTCTCTCTCTCTCTCTCTCTCTCTCACACACACACACTTCGCTTAATACTTACCCTCTGTGGGCAACACATGTTCCCTTGCCTCCTCTGGCTCCTGCAGGAGCAGCAGTAGAATGCACTGGCGTGGCCTCTGAGCCTTGGTGTTCTCCTTCTCCCACTCCTTCCAGACCCTCTTCTTCAGCGCCGTCTCCTCATGGGCTCCAATAGCCATCGTAGGACATAGGAGGTACGCATTAGATGGCAGGAGGTGCCACACCTCCTCCGCTGTCCTGACACAACACACACCTTCCCCCAGTTCAGCTCAGTGCCTAGTCCGGTCCAACCAAGCCCATACCAGCCCAGCCAAGCCCAGCCCTGTCCTGGGTGTAAGATCTGAAGAGATAGGGGTGGGTTCAGTGACAGAGCCAGATGTGGGTTTCAGACCGAACTAGAGGGCTAGGGAGTGAGAGTGTGTGCTTGTGTGTGTGTATGTGTTTGTGCATAGCCGTGTGCGTGTTTTCTTCTCTCAGTTCTCTGACTTTAGCATAGTTGTTGATTTATTTGCTTATTTTGAAGCCAATATGGATACCCTGCCTCTCTATCTTTAGCCCCAAATATTTGCAGAACAGTGGCACCATGGGTTAACCTCATGAATCCCTGCTCACTGTCAGCATGTGCATGTGTGTGTTGTTCATGTGTTGTTTGTCTGCATAAAAGTAACACCTGTCTTATTCATGTAGTAGTGTTATATCCTGTCACTATCCATTTTATACCACAGTACATGTTGTTAATGACCTGTAAAGTATAATCAATAACCATAACAGAGTCTGACATTCAATGGGTTATAATCAAGAATTCTGTATAAAATAATGTAGGCTAATGTTTTCCAAATCATTAGAATATACATTTTACATATATTCATTATAAGTGTGTTCTTATAGAATAATGTTTCTTCTGTAAAGTAAGGTCCCTCATCTATTAAGATTTTTCAAATTACTGGTGAAAACTACTAGCCAGCATGATATGCTCCTCAAATCTTAGCTTTGCCTGCATTGTTTCTAAAACCTAACTAATGGGTTGGATTGCTTATACAGTCAAGGACACACAAATTGCCCTTTCTGAAGCAGAAAAAAACTTCACAATATAACTTGTGAGAAGATAATTCAATTCTAACATGCAGATTTCTGTAGACCATAATGTATACACACACACATACATGCACACACGTAGATATGCATGCAGATAGACCCCCCCCCCCCACACACACGCACACACACACACAAACAAAGTACATAAAAATAACCGCTTATTATCAAGACAAATCAGATAGTTATGTGTTATATAATATAGTTATAGTGAGTTATGTGAATGCATATTTTGGTGGAGCTTTAAATAATATTCTCATGATTAAAAGGAAAATACTTGGGAGACTGCTGTACAAAAACACACACATGTATGGCACACACGCACACACACACACACTTTCTCTCTCCTTTCAAACACATGCATTCACACATTCTCTCTCTCTCTCTCTTTCTCATTAGGACATAGGACATTTAAGGTGTTTATTTTTTCAGTCTGATTATCCGACCTAGTCATTAGGATTCCTCCCCACTTCTCCAGCACACTTTCTCCCATGACATCTGACCTCTCCCATGACATCTGACCACATTTTACAGCACAGCTCTCTTGTAACAACCGTGTGTGTGTATTTTTATTTGTGTGAGTGAATGTGTGTCCTAATGATGTCTAAAGTTAGAACCTTTGTAACTACGTTGATTCTTTCAGAAGCTAAGAAGTTATAAGTGAAACAACATGTCCAGGTGTTGTTCAGACTGAATGGAATGCTTGAAACATGGTCCTTGTATTTGTTTTCAAATTATTTTTGTTTAACTTTATGTTTTGAAGTCATACAGAGCAGGATCAAATTCGGTCCAGTATGGAGAAGCTGTTAGACTTCTGAACAAAGCTGTAAAACAGCCACTGATACAAGAGTTTGAAGTAATTCCATGCAGCGGCAGTCAAAGTTCAACGTTTGGTTAGCTTTTTGGCTCATATGAAAATAGTATAAGATTAAACTTTACTATTCACAGGAAATGTAAGAGATGTGATAGTAGGCTCCATTTAAAAAATGCTCAAAATAGGAGCTTATGTACAAACATCTTAATACTTTTTACTCATGCAGGCCAGACCTGTGGCAAATGCTTTCGGTTGACCTTATTTTAATTCATCATGTTGGCCCAAAGTGTTGTGAAGTGTCACCTTCCTGGCAAACTACCCATGAACAATCATCTAAATTGCTAGTTGGTAATAAAGGTCTGGAAGTTACATCGAAATGTAACACCAAATGTTTTCTCATAGCAATTCCATATTAGCTATTATTATATTAGCTATACACATATTATTAAGCTATTATTATATATCATATTATATATTTTGCAAAATGCTTGGCTATACTCTACCAGTACTCTGATTAATATGATCAAGTTTAATACAAAATCTTTCTCTTTCTGTCTACTGTAACTGGTGTTCTCTGGGTAACAATGCATTCTGGGAATGAGACTTGCCTCAAGCAGTTGAGCGTCTCATATGAAAGAGCACCTCTTAAGTCGCCTAATCATACACTGCTCCACACGGCTGACCAAAAACAAGCAGAAAAAGGAATTTACTTCATTTAATCTTCAAAGTGACTGCTCAGGTATAAAAATTATAGACATTCCTTTGAAAAATGGGCTCCAGTCTGTGAGTTTTCCGCGAATCCGATTTTTGTTATTCATTACTGAGACAAGGAGCACAAGAGAAACAATTACCTCAACAAAAGTGTCTGTCCTTTTATTGAGGTCATCACAAATTCCTCATCCAAAATGCACGTATTTCCTATCATGACAAAATTTTCTACAAAAACTGATTAAAAAAATATAGCTGTTCATTATTATTAACTATTTTCTGATGACGTTGATTAAAAAAATATTTATTTACATTGATTTGGCAGCAGAACAATTTCAACAAATGTGGTTTCTTTTTCACAGAGATGAATTTAACTGTAAAGCTGTGTGTGCGTGTGTGTGTGTTTGTGTCATGAATTCTCCTCTCAGCTGCTCCAAGTGAGTCTGAATCCCGAGGGTAGGACGCTGGACTGCGCCTGGAACACGATGTAGACGTGATGGGAGGAGGCGGTGAACGGAGCGATGTTGGTCTCCTGAGGAGAAAGAGAGGGGGACACTAATCACACGTAGGTTCCGCACACACACACACCCAAAGCTCTCTGAAAAACGTGTCACTTTTTACTGAAAAAGTCTGGAAAATTTCAGAAGCAAACAAATACTAACTCTGAATTTTTTGTTTAAAGGTTCAGGGATCAGCCAAATACTAATAAAGCGGAATCTCAGGAGTGCAGAACTCGTTGTGCTTGCGGCGTTCTCTTAGCCCATCAGAAACATTGAACATTATAACCAGTGTTTGAACACTGCACGGGTAAATACCGCCAGTTCCCATGTAAGATGAATTCTGAACTGAGGGCCTCATAATCACATTTTCCCGAAACAGCCTCTTAAAACGGACCTCTTTAGTTCAGAGTTCTCCTAATACAAGGCATCTCTGTGAGGAGGTAGTCCACTCACCGGTCCGCAGTAGGGGCCCACGGGGGCCGTCGTGCTGTCCGGGCCGTCGTAGAGCTTCAGGAAGTTGTTCTGGCAGTCTCCGGGGTCGTCGACGCTGAACTGGGCGAAGGTGACGGTGACCACGCGGCCGCTGGGGGCCCGGATGCCCCACTCGCAGTGCGTCCCGTTGGGATAGGTGCCCGGGTAGTTGGGGCTGGCCACCGAGCCGTGGTCCCCGTACAGAGTGCCGCCGCAACCTGCCGAGAGACAGGCCAGACGCATCGCAGGTATATGTTACGCTAGCCTTGATTGGATTATTATTTGGTCGATGCCTTCGCGCAACCTTCCATTCTTTTTTAATGTGGTGTCAGCCGGAATGAGTCCAGAGCACTTAAACCAGACTACTGGACCAAGTCTAAGCCCTGGACTACCTATTACCTATGAGCTTACCTGTATGTACCCTTGTAAATATAAAATATAAGGTATATTTGGCTCAGACCCATGCATAAACAATGGGAACTAAATAAATAATAAATGCTACAGTGTACATGGCAAAATGATTGGCTCGGTGTGGCTCAGACGTCCGGGTGTGAACTCATCAAGTCTCATTCATGTCGTATACTCCTGATGGTAAATGTAAAAAATAACACAAAAGACGGCGGCACCTTGCGGGGAGGAGGTCCATGTGGCCTCGTAGCCGTCCCGCACGTTGCTGAAGTCGCTCTTGAAGCGCAGGTAGAGCGTGTTGGTCCCGGGGAAGACGGGGTTGGGCAGGCTGGTGCCACAGAATTTCCCTAAGAGAGGGCTGCTGGCCGTGGAGCCGTTACGGACCTAACCCAGACATCAGAGCACAACCACAAGACGCACAGATAGTGAGTGAAGCGCTTCACAAGACGCTGTGTTTGTGTGTGTGCATGTGGGTGTTGGTGTGTGTACGTGGGGGTGGGTGTGGTTGTGTGTGTGTGTGTGTGTGTGTGGTGCACCACATCCACTACCAGTGGAGAGGTGAGTAATGATGATGTCCAATTAGACACCAGGGGAGGAATAGGGGAGACCCTGTTGGTACGAAGGTCCCGGGATGGGAATTGGACCAGCACACCGGGCTTAGCACCCCTAGTCTTAATGACTGATGCTGTGGGATCTTTAGTAACCCCAGGGAGGTCCGGACCTCGGTTCTCCTAGCCACCATCACACTCTACACATACGTAAGTCGCCATTGGGGCCAGCTCACCTCCAGGTAGTCATAGGAGCAGAAGGTGTGGCTCTCTATGTCAAAGCTGTTGAAGAACAGGGAGATGGAGCTGCCCTGTGGAGCCAGCAGCACCACGCTGCAGTCTGTGTTGTGGGGGTAGACGTCGGGCCAGCCGGGGCTCTTCAGGTAGCCGTAGGCCTGCTGGTAGGTGCGGCTGCAGCCTAGGGGAGGGGAGGGTGAATACAGGGTGCTGTCTCTGTCGGGTAGCAGCCAGGAGTTACACACACACACACACACACAGGCATACAAGAGCTCATCTTACGACTTTTGATCTGCACAACTTTAATAATGATTGTATTCACTTGTTGTGTTTGCAGATCTACTAATCATACTATGTATATATATATTGTATATATATTTTGTTGATTTATCCTATTCCTAATCTTATGTGCATGCGTATTCTTGCGTGCTCCTTATTAACTTGCATATCCTTTTGAAAATAGTTTTCTAATTCCTATGAATGTCTTGAATTATCTGCCCTCATTTCACCCTCATTTCAAGATAAAAAAACAAACATATTGTATTTTCAATAATTTCACCATGGTATGCCAAGTGAGGGATGCTAAAGGTTCAGGTGTGCAACAAGGAAACCTTTGGTAACTCATAGCCAATCAAATAACAAAAGAAGTACCAACTATTTATCTAGAAGTGTAACCTTACCATAAAGGATTATCACAGACAGATAGAGATACAAATACTGTCCCTTCTGAATCTATAGCATTGTAAACTTGTGTTTTACTCGGGGCTGATGTCATCGTTTCTAATAGTACTTGAGCCTACCTGCCACCTGATAGGTCAAGCTCATGCCGTTTCCTGGCATAAAGGTGTCAGACTTGAACTGCAGACTGATGGTCCTGCCGTAGCTGTAGAAGTCTGGTACCGGGCTGTCACCGGCGCAGAACTTATGGGACTGGCCATAGTCTCCCTGGAGAGAGAGAGACACAGAATTCATCAGATTATGAAGTGTTATTGAACTTAATGTTCTATGAACCATCTTCTGACAAATCTGGTCAGATTTGAAGAAGCAATAACCTGTTAATTTTGCAACCAGGTCAGTGCAAACGTTTGGATTTTGAGTCCAAAACAAGGACAAATGCTGTTGAATGATATCGCCGCAATCCATCTTGGAACAGCTCATCACGGCCTCTCATTAAAATGAGGAGGATGATAATGACAATGATTTCCCGTGTTTCTTTCTTTCTGTAACACTTTCGTATCACTTTAATTCACTGCATGCTTTTTATTTGAATGAAGTCTGATGTTTAGTTGACCAAACCCTCCCTGACAGAAAGGCCTGAGCCCATGCGCCTCTCACCACCGGCCAGTCCTTCATCTCCAGGTAGTTGCCGGTGCAGCTCTGGCCCGGCTGCAGGGCCCAGGTCTGGACGGACAGCTTGACCGACTCCTGGGGCGGGGCATCAAGGAGCCAGCGGCAAGAGGTCTGCGCAGGGTACGCGTTGGGGAAGAACGGCGAGGTGATGGTCTGGACGGCCGTGGTTGCGTTCAGCGTGCCGCCGCATAGCTCTGTGAGTGGGGGGGCATTGTGGAACCTCCATCATTTTCTTTTTAGTATTATGGATGTCTAAAAGTACACGTATGTTGGAATATTTAACACTGCAGGCTATTGATGCACCATAAAATAATTCAGGTTCTCGGCAAATGTGGGCACGGGCGGGTTGGGTATGATGCTAAGAGACACTGATTGAGGCATGAGCTAATTAACCGTCATCTGTGATCTCCCATCTCTGGGTCACATTGACAAAGAGCACTCGATTTCTGGACAAGCAGGTGCCAAAAGGTCACCCAAGATGACCTTTGTTATGGAGCGAAGGGACAAATATCAATGTGGATGGAACATGAAAGTCTAGCTTGTGAACACTTTTCAATTCATAAAAACTTATATGTAGGAAGAATATTAAGCAACAATGCTAATTTTGTTTGTGAATTGAGTACATCCCCTGGGTCCACTGGATGGGCTAAAAACTTCAAACATTAATGAGACGTGTCTTACTGTCCATCCCCCTGTAGGTGGCGTTGAAGCCACTCTTCTGCACAACCCCGTCAGTGACAAAGAGGACGGTCAGGAAGTTGCGTGACGACACAAAGGGCATGGGGACGGTGTTCCCGCAGAAGGAGCCCACCAGAGGGACATTCACGTTGTCGCCATCATAGACCTTAAGGATACAAAGAGATAGATATCAAGAGAAAGAAGAGAGTAAGTGTGTATTGTGTGTGGGACATGGGGCAATAAAGAGCGGGGTTACCTTATAATTTAAATTAATAGGGAAATATCTTAAGAAGTCTTAATAATAATCTTAATAAAATCTTAATAATAGTAATAATGATAGTATTTTGTCTATCATCCTATATATATATATATATATTCATCTTTATTCCAACAAAGCATTATTTTGGTTGTTTTTTCCTTGCTCATGAAACTGAAAGCAGAATACAAGGTCTGTCCGTAAATGTGGTACACATGTGGTCCATTGTATATAGTAACAGCGAGCGCACACACACACACACACACACACACACACACACACACAATTTAACTGAATCTCTTCCCGTTACCTTGATGTAGTCGTAGCGACAGTTGACAGAGTTCTCCAGGTTGAAGGAGTCGAAGGTCAGGTTGATGACCTTGTTGACGGGCATCTCGATGGTCCACAGGCAGTTCAGGTACGGCTCGTAGCGGCTGTCCAGATTGGTGTCCGGGGAGCCGAACGTGCCCATGGGCATGGACAGGTATCCCCCGCAACCCTGGGCCGGACCTGCATGAGACAGAAAAATGCAAAGATATGAAGTTCAGCCATTTTAAAAGACAGGGTGCAAACTTTAAGTGAAAACAAACAAACAAAAGTAGCTTCCACTGGCCACTTTGAACAGCCTTGATTGATTGACTGAATTTGTGCCATGTTGTTTCTATATATGATTGCAATGCAAGTAAAAAGTACATTTTAAATGTATATATATTATACTATATTATATATATATATATATATATATATATAATGATATAATATATGAATATATGAATACAGTTTGAATAAAGCGTATTAATATTTGAGTTGCCTGTTCATTGAGGTTGCTGGTCTAGTGTTGCGGTGGCACACACAGGAACACACGCCATAGACACCCAGTACAGGTTTGATATGGTTCGATATGTGTGTGTACAGTGGCCCAGAAACATGATGTCACACCTTTATAACATGCAGAGGCTGCAGGATGGAGATGTTCTGCAGCAGCAAAACCACCGCACCCAGTCCCTCCCTCCCACCCTCCCTCTCTCCTTCCCTCCCTCTCTCCCTTACTCCCTCTTCCCTCCCTCTCTCCTTCCCTCCTTCTCTCCCACCCTCCATTTCTCCCTCCCTCCCTCCCTCCCACCCTCTCTCTCTCTCTCTCTCCCTCCCTCCCTCCCTCCCTCCCTCCCTCTCTCCCTCCCTCTCTCCCTTACTCCCTCTCCCCTCCCTCTCTCCTTCCCTCATTCTCTCCCTCTCTCCCACCCTCCATTTCTCCCTCCCTCTCTCTCCCTCCCTCCCTCCCTCCCTCCCTCCCTAGGCCATAACCTGGGCAGTAAGTGAAGACTGTACCGATCCTTTGTGTGGGCTGAGGGGCCCGGGGGGAATGCAGTGAGCTGGGTGAGAGGTTGGAATAATTCAAGTGTGCTACAGAGGGAGGGAGAGCAGGGAGGGTTTATGGGGAGTATATCAATGGCACCTCCTCCACCACTACCACCACCATCTTGGTCTTCTTGTTAGGAAGCAACAATCAAAGGAGGATGTGTTTTTCTTTAGTTTCTTATTTTTTGAGATGTTGATTCATATAAACGGCAACAGAAATTCAGACATTGCATCAAATAATGTAGAAATACAAATAGAAAAATACATGGTTGTATAAATAATAAACGATAACCACTTATCGTTGAGTATCCAAGAAAATGAATAATAAATAAGTAATCATATAATTAGTATACAGTCACTACTGTACAACCATACATTCAATCTACAATTCTCAAGGTGTTCCAGGATAGGCCCCGCCCCCTCACCCAGGGTCATGGAGTAGGTGGCGCGCCAGCCAATCCCGTTGACCGAGATGTCGGTGACGAACAGGAGGTACAGCTGGTTGGCAGAGGAGCGCAGGTTGGGCGGCAGGGCCGTGCCACAGAACTTGCCCAGCAGGGGCGCCTCTGTGCTGCCGCCGTCGTACACGGCGACGTAGTCGTAGCGACAGCTGGAGGACGCCTCCAGGTGGAAGGTGTTGAACCTGGGGAGGAAGGGGCAGCAGCAGCGCATCACTAGGAGGGAATCCACCGTGTTATCTGCCGCTCGGGCACAAGAGGGGCTGAACACAGGCACGTGAACTGCGTGTGTGTCTGAACAACACGCCCGAGAAATACCCCAACAGGCTGACATATGCTGGCAGATCTTTAGGGCCAATGGCAGCACTCATAAGTGTCTTAAATTGGCGACCGTTTTGAACACTGGAGCCATTAGAAGTCTCTCTCTCTCTCTCTCTCTCTCTCTCTCTCTCTCTCTCTCTCTCTCTCTCTCTCGGCGTACTTGAGGTCGAGGACTCTGTCGCTGCGGGTCATGATGTGGTAGGAGCAGTTGATGTTGTGATGGTAGTTGGTCTCGGAGAGGGCGGGGCTGCTCACTGTGCCCGATGTGCTGTTGAAGAAACCTCCACACGCTGGGGAACAGTAGGACACGCACACAAGTGCACACACACACACACACACACACACACACACACACACACACACACACATACAGACACCCACACAGGAAGACATGAGCGTGCACACACAGAAAATATCAATGGTTATAAAGTCACATTTAAATATTTGAAAAGCATAGAATTTGTGATCGTATATGAGATGGGAACACAGAGGTGAAGAGAGGCGCTAAAAGCAAATAAAGTAGATGATCAGAGCTCATAGAACTGTGACACCTAAGCCTGTATTCTTAAGCACATGTCCCCCCTGGGAACAAGTGACACCATTACATGAGCCCAGTTTGAAGCATGACAAGTGTGAAATAAGATCAGAAGCCTTGCTAAAGTTAGTGCTGGATCAGGTGCAATCTGTGACACTGCAATTTCACACAAAATGGGGTGTTATTGAATGTGCACGTTTTTTGTTTGTGTGAGTGTGCGTGTTCAAAAATCGTCATTGTCACTTCAGTTTCTCTCTCGTCTAAGTGTTGTCATGTCACTAACATTTAGGCTCAATGTATTTTCTTCCTGGAGTTGTTTTTGTTGTCAGAATGAAGGGGATGGGGGGGAGGGGGGATTCATGTTGTGTTCACAGGTTGTTATGATGTAGGCTACGGTTTCACTCTTTCAACTTCGCTCTCTCTCTCTCTCTCTCTCTCTCTCTCTCTCTCTCGTTTCCTCTTTTCCTTTCGTCCACTGCCGCGGACTATTCTCTCCATCGGGCCGCCGTGGTCAAATCCCCTCTGATTGTTCCAAAAGCGCAGCGTCCTGCCATTCCTCGCATTCCCCCCCGCCGAACGGACCACTCCACGCATTCCCCTGCGGCCGCTTGTAAACAGCCTGCACCCCGAAAACCACCCAGTCCCACGGGTAGCGAGCAGGAGGAGGATGGGTGGGTGGAGGAGTTTGAACCAACGCCGCTGGTTTTAGTGATGACGAAGCAAATAGCTTCACATGGAGACAGTTTCAGCCCGGGGGGGGGGGGGGGGGGGGGGGGGCGATTGGCCGACTCAAGGCCGTAGTTTGAGCTTAATGACGAATTAACAATGAGCAATTTGTTTCTATTCATGAGAGTGCGATCCAAATGTCAATCCCATATCAATCAGGGTTTGGTTGATGTGCAAGATTATTACGATTATTTGTTTTCTGTCTGTTTGCGAAGCACCTGCATCCGTCCCGAGGCAAAAGAGTCGAGAATAATGTCAGTGGCAAGTTGTGTCCGATAAACGCACCTCCAAACTGTACTCACGGGAGCGTGCAGTATACACATCACTCACATATGGCGCGGTACTCGGCCATGAAGCCGTTGTCGGAGATGACGTTGTCGGAGTAAAAGTTGAGCAGCATGGGGCCAAAGGTGGAGAAGGGTCCCGGGATGGTGGTGCCGCAGAGGGTGGCCAGGGGACCTTGGGTGGGGGCCAGCCCCCGGTAGATCTTCAGTCCGTCAAAGCTGCAGGTGGAGTAGGCTAGGGAGACGCAGAAGAAGGCTGTGATATATCTAGTGGTGTGAGCGAATAACAGACACGGCTCATTTTCATGGTGATTTTTGAACTTGCTACTATGTGTTATTTCTTAACTAACTTTTGTTTTGCTTGTTTCTGCTACCATTATACATGGGCCCATTCGGGCACCTTTTGCCCCCCAACCATTCCTGGGCAGAAAATATCCGATGCCATCCGATATAACTTGAGGCTAATTTGTGAGAAATGCCAGAGCAATCTATCATCTATATTTTAGTGAGTGAAATTGGCTCTGAGACTCACTGTTTTAGGTTGACTCTTTCTGGGGTTGTTCAATTCTTTATTTATTATATTTAAATCTTGCTCTCTTCTGATCTTCTCTGCTCTATAGCTTACCTACAGCAGCTTGAACCCCAGTGGTCTTACTGGCCCCAACCCAGGGTATTATGTTCAATAAAAAAACATAAACTAATGAATACACCTTACAGCCAGAGACTAAAAGTGAATGATTCAGAATTGGTACCGGCACTCGGGCAGAGCATGCACCCATACCTTCCTCTCTATCTCACTCTATAATAAAGCATAAAAATGCAAAAATAAGAATTGGTATCGGCTCTACCATCTGCCTTAACTACATCTATATTGCTCTTTTTCTTTAAATGACTGATTGCAATACATGACCCAATGGAGCACTAGGTTTCACACGGCGTTGACACGTGTCTGGGGTTACCTTCTACTTGGAAGGACCTGAAGGTGAGGACGATGATGGTGCGCTCCCCGGCGTCGATGGTGTAGTTACAGTTGGAGTGGTTGGGGTAGTCAGCCGGGTAGTTGGGGGAAACCACACGACCGCTGCGGGCCGTGAAGTTGGCCCCGCACCCTGAGGGTTGGTGCGAAGGAGGGAAGGCAGGGCAGTTAGCGTTACTGCACTCGTGCATACGTACATCCAGTCAAACATACGTATACGTACATGCATGATTATGTACATACATGCATCATACATGCATTATTCATAATTATTCCACGGCTCTTCTCAACGCTGTGGAACGCTCCGTTCACTTGCATGGGCCTTCCCGACTTCCGGCGGTCAATTATTTTTCAATAATGACCGTCGCTAAGCATATAATGACCGCTGTCAAGGTAATCTTTCGTATCACTTCGCAAGTAGTCCGGTAACTAATCAACCCCAGCGTCAACACTACGAATGCTGGTAACAAATAAATTGTAAAAAAACACAGCAGGTGAAGTTATTTTTTCGTTTTGGCAAGTAGCCGTGTAATAAGCAGGATAATGTACCGAACGCCACCGGTCATTATCAGGAAATAATCCCCTTCAGGGCGAAGCAAGACACCTCCAGTTCGCGTCAGTGTCCGGTTCGCCCTGTTGGGGCTTATTTTCCCGATAATGACCGGCGTTCTATACATTATCTCTTACATATATACACACATACACACAAACACATAATGATACTGGTTTTGAATAGGACTACTATCACTACATTCAATGAATATTACTACAAAGCTCGATAGCAAAAACACCAACAATGGTCACTTTAAACACCTGTGTATAACAGCCAATATCGTATTGTTTCAATAATGTAGCATATACCGTCGATAATATCTACCGCAAACTCTAATGTTTACACAGCATATTTATCGCATTAACATTACGTGAACTGTTTTTATTTAGTGCTGGTATTTTTGTTCCACGGATTACGCTGGAAGAACTCGACCACATGTCGTCACATGACGTCGTGGCCCACGGGAGCCTCCCTCGGCTGCCTTACTGGAGGTGAAGGAGGCGAAGAAGCCCTTGCCCGGGGGCCCGGAGGCCTGGAGGCGGGCGCTGAGGACGTTGTTGGGGGCGATGATGGGGCCCGGGGCGGTGGAGCCACACCCCGTCGCCAGCAGGGCCTCATCCGTCTGGCTGCTGCCTGACCACACCTGGTCGGGAGCACAAACACGCATGGGAGTACGGGTATGAACAGGAATACCAACACGGAGATGAACATGAACATGGATATGAACACGAATATGAACACTAATATGAACACTAACATGAATGTGAACACAAATATGAACATGAATATGAACATGGATAGAGCACGAATATGAACATGAATGCGAACATGAATGTGAAAACGGATATGAACACGACTATGAATGTGATTATGAACCCGCTTAAGAATATGAATATTAACACAAATATGAATATAGACAGCTGCATCGATATGACTGTCATTATGAATATGAATATCAAAATGAGCATTCATATAACCATGAATATAAAGAGCATGAATATGAACAAGAATACAGACATGAATATGAACCTTAATGAGATTAGGATGTCTATGACATGATAAGATGGGTCGATTATTATTATATAGACCGATTATGTCCCTTAAATAATTTACTATCATTATTCAAGAAAAAAATATTCAAGAAAATAACTGTGATTCACAGTAGTGAATCACAGTTATTTTCTTGAATTTTTTTTCTATTCAGTTATTTTCTTGAACCAACGTTTGAACATGTTTTAGCTCGCCTACCTCTAGGGCATAGAAATTAGAAAGAGTGTTGACTAGGGGTGGATAAAAAACAGCCATGATGTAAGATACAAAAGTATGTTGCAAGAAAAAAGAGAAGTGTATTATGTATACATAGCACAAGGTGTTGGTAGGTATGTGTGTTTATTAAAGAGAGATGGGGAGGGACAGAGTAGAAAGCGTTAAGGCGTGTGTGCGTTTGTGTGCGTGTGCAATGTGATTGGATTTAGCTTGGTTAATAAACCATGCCATTCCCACGGAGGTGAACTCCATGCAGGTCTTATAGAATATCTGCTGAGGGTGCAACATGGCACAAAGAACTGAGGTCAGCGTAGTAAACATGTTCTCTCCATGTCCAACTTCACTGCCGCATTGTAAATCTCTCTTTTCTCCGTTGCCATTACTATACTGGACATGCACTCCGTGACCACATTAAACTCTGCTGCTACTACATTAGCATTGCTAACATGTACATGTCTTTAGATTTTTGGGCAATGATGTCCAATGGTGTTATAATTTGACAACTCTGCAACATTTAATGCTGTAAAATAATGCACACAGAAAGGTATTAACTATCAGTTCACTCATTCTTCTGATTCGTCGTTTGTCTACCTATTGTCTATTTGGTGTATCTGTCCCACTCTTTCAATATATTATTCCCTGTTCCCTCAATCCTTTGTCTTACAATCACTCGATCGCCCCATTTTCTTTCATTTCCATCCATACATACCCCCACCCTTCTTCCTACTCTCTCTGGAATCTTCTCTTTGGAATGTAATTACATTTACAGGGATGGACCTTCAGAAAATATAGCTAAAGCAATACAAAAACAAGGCAGTTAACATCTGGGTAATCAATATTTGAATAACAATAACACAAGATAGAATCACATTAGATATACCACAATGCCCCATTTCTCTCACTCAATCAATAATCACTTTTTATAACAATATCTCTCTTCCCTCCCTTTGTTGCTCCATCCGTCCTTGCACCCCCCTCCCTCAATACTCCACCCCCCCCTCTCACCATTCCATCTCTCCCTCCCTCACTTCTCCTTCCCTCCCACACTGATCCCTCCCTCCCTCCCTCACCACTCCCTCCCTCCCTCCATCACTTCTCCGTCCCTCTATCCCTCACTCTTCCCTCCCACCCCCTAACTCTTTCAACCTCCATCCAACCTTTACTATCCTTTGCCCCCTTCCCTCCCTCCTCCCCAGCTCCTCCCCCCTCCCTCCCTCCCTCCCTCCCTCCCTCCCTCCCCCATCATACCTTAACGTAGCTGCTCTGGCAGGTCCCGCTGTCGTCCGGGATCTGGAACTCCCCATGGAAGCTCATCTCCAGGTGGCTCCCCTCGTGGCCCACCAGCTGCCAGGAGCACTCTGCATTGGCGGGGAAGTTCTGCGGGTAGCCGGGGGAGCGGATGGAGCCGGAGTCGGCGTGGATCACGCCACCGCAGCCTGGGTCATCGAGGACGACAGAGTGGTGGATCCGTTCGGTTCCATTATCTCTGCTTTTGTTTCATGTCATTGCTCAATGTCGTCATTACTCGACCATGGTGTCGGTAGGCAGGGAGAGACATCGCTCACTTTGTATTTCACGGCCACGATAATATCACATGACATTGTTATAAGTTGCTTTAGTCAGTTGGAAAAACATCATTCATCAATGTATACTTTATATTAAATTTAGAAGATCCTTTTATACAAAGCATGGTGAGGCTTTTAATCGAACTGAGGCTGAGGAAAATCAAAACATAAAATCTTAATTGGAGTCATTACGTAAAAATTGATAGTGCTGCAAGACCTAGTTGAAAAACAAACACCTGGAGAAAGTGCCAAGTCATACGAATCAGAGATCCAAGTTAAGTAATTCACCATAATAAAAAGATATATAGTGGTCAATAACTGTTTCATTACAGTGCTGTCACTCATGAGTATCTACATCACAAAGATGGAAATCTGAAAAACTGTTAAGCTGCTGCTTACCTGAGGAGTCTGCAGTCCAGGAGGCCACAAAGCCCCCTCTGGACACGCTGTGGTCGGCCAAGAAGACCACCGCCATCTTACTGGATCCTGATTGGACAGTTCCGGGGGAGCTGGTGCCGCAGTACTGGCCAATGATGGGCGAGCCGGGGGAGGCGCCGTTGAAGATGGTGAGCGAGTCCCAGCTGCACTGGGTGTGGGCCTCAAGGCTGAAGTAGGTGAAGGTGAGCTGCAGACAGACGCAGGACAGACGCAGGACAGAGAACGATGCTTGGACGTGTGGGACAGTAACAGCTTGGGAGCATTGCAAATAGATAATAAACATAATGATAATGACTGACCCTGTATTTGTGTTTGCTATGCTGCTCTGCACTCTCCTTAGTTGTTTCATTTAAAGTAGGTTGTACACTTTTTTTGTAGCTACTCCATTTTGATTCGATATATTTTCATTGTTAGCCGCCTCACTTTTAGGACACTTTGAATAAAAGCACTTACTACTAAATGTAGGTATTCGGGCCAGAAAGGTCCGGGTTAAATGCTTAAAACTTGGTCATGCTAGCGAAAAGAGACAAAGGCGCACTGTGCACGGTGTTGTTACACAACTAGGTGGCCTTTTTGTGAAGGCATTTATGAATTATGAAAACAGATTAAATAACTGAGCTTGCATCAGCACGAATGAGTCAAAAGGTAAAATTCTCTATCAGCATAAATACCACAGACATGATTTATTTTTGTAATAAATGACATCCACCAGTCCAACTTTCTAACTCTTTCAGTTACATGACCAGTTGCTCATGAAGAGGACTTTTATATATCAACAACATACACAGCCTAGCTTGCAAACAAACATACCAACTAGGAACTAGAACTATTTAATATAATGTCATATAAAATACAATATAAACTCTTAGTCTACAGCTAACTCACAGTGATGGTGTGGCCCTCAGGGGCCTCGAGAAGCCAGGCACAGCGACTGGGGCCCGGGTAGAGGTCGGGGTAGTTGGGGCTGGAGATCAGACCTCCATCTCCGGTCTGCCATCCACCACAATCTGAAAGTTGCAAAATAAGAATAATAGAATAGAATAATACAAAATAATTATATAGGCCTATATAGATTTATATAAATATATATGTTTAAAAATTTGTATTATTTTAGTAAAGCAAATTCAATTAAATTGAATCAGAAAAAATAAATATGGCTGATATGTTCAATGTTTTCCCCATGGTTGAGTATATTAAGTATATTGAGTTTCTTCTGCGGGAACCGACCAGAGAACATGTACTGGGCCTTGAAGCCCAGGTCCCCCTCGGTTTGGTCCGTCTGGAAGTGGACCCACAGCTCGGGGGTGAACACCACGATGGGCACCTGAGGCGTGGTCTGACCACAGAACTTAGCCAGCATCTCCCCGTTGTAGTCACCTGCAGAGGGAGGAGGAGAGAGAGAGAGAGAGAGAGAGAGAGAGAGAGAGAGAGAGAGAGAGAGAGAGAGAGAGAGAGAGAGAGAGAGAGAGAGAGATAAGGTTGAAATTCAGCCGAAAATAACAATAACCGTTGTGCACCGCAACTCACTAACAGGTTACATTAAAGTGAACAATTGCAATGAACACGTTTTTCATTCCAGTGATCTTCCGTCGCATCACTCACCCAGGCGGAACTGCAGGTAGTCCGATTCACAGGTCTGGTGGTGCTCCAGATGGAGGTCCTGGATCAGCACCACGATGGAGGAGTTGACGTGCGTCGGGTTCTGGATCAGCCACTCACAGTTGAGGTTGCTGCTGTAGTTGGACACCAGGTACCCAGGGGAAGTGATGTTCCCCCCAGCGGGGTTGTCCAGAATACCGCCGCACACTGCATCAGAGACAATGTCGGAGGAGACGAGTTCATGCAGGATGTTTTTAGTTTGACTTTTTGTACGTCGATTTCAATTGCCACTCTGGACAGCTGATTTGTGATTTGATTTGCTTGGAATTGCTGGTAGCACTTCAGATTTGGTTTGTATGCTACGAGGCACTTTGGACATCAGCTAAATGACTCAATGTAAAATGTCAATGTGGAGAATTCAATCAAAACAAACAGCCGAACAGTATGAAGCTAAGAAGCTATGTCCCTCAAGGGATTTGGAGCGTGATGTCCAACAAAGCACATTACTTTAATTCATTACTGTATTTGAGATATGTGTAGAGATGAGGTCATCATTGTGTTTCCCCTTACTCAGTGTGAATAAGTCAAGGTACTCGTTCATGACAACATCTCATTTGGAGTTGTAGAGGAGTAAATAATCTGCATAGTGAATACACATACAACATTTTGCACCCTTTGGACTTCCAGATTTTGAAACTAGAAGGGCTCACGTCTATCTTTTATCTTATTTAAAAGAGTAGCGCTTCGTATGCGTGTTGTTGTGGAGTTCTGATATAACAAAGTAGGACTGCTGGATCCGAGATTAGTCAAACACAAATCTGGTAGCGATGACATGATTGATGTTCAAAGCTTTTCTGCTTTTCTTATTTTCAAGGAAACGCAACTGATGTCACAGACATGAAGACGCCCCCTCCTATACTGGAGAACACCCAATGGTGACGGTTCCCCTTTCATCGCATAAAACTCTCTGGCAGTAAGGTCCTCGTCCTCTGACCTGCAGCCTCCTCCGAGGAGTAGGACGCGGTGAAGCCGCCGTTGGACACGGATGCGTCGGTGCGGAACACCACCGTCATGGTGTGGCCCGAGGACCGGACCTGGGTCCCCGTGGGGACCGAGCCGCAGTAGCGGGTCAGTCGGGGAGAGTCTTCCGTCACACCGTTCAGGACCTGAGGTAAGGACAAGGAAGAGGGAGAGGGAGAGGGAGGAGGGAGAGGGAGCGGGAGGAAGGAAGAGGGAGAGGGAGGGAAGAGGGAGGGGAAGAGGGAGGAGGGAGAGGGAAAGGGAGGAGGGAGAGGGAGATGGAGAGGGAAGGGAAGAGGGAGAGGGGGAGGGAGGAGGGAGGAGGGAGGAGGGAGAGGGAGAGGGAGAGGGAAGAGGGAGAAGAAGTGGGAGAGGGAGAGTGAGATGGAGATGAAAAGGTAGAGTCAGAGGGAGAGAGAGAGAGGGAGAGGAAGAGGAAGAGGGAGAGGGAGAGGAAGAGTTTTAATGATGATTGTTATTTTATTTTGTTATGCATGTCTGTTATTGTGCTAATTCGTAGTTCAGACAAATCCTCACTGGAAAAAAAGCAGATCACAACGATAGTTAATCAGTCTTATGCTAAGACATAAAAACAGTGACTAATAATCACTCATGAGTGTTATATAAGAATAATCAGGATCTAAATCCTGACATTTAGCTATTCAAATGATTTTCTTGCAGCAACACCCAAAATGGACATAAGCCTATGCACATTTGCATATTCAACATCACCATCACCATCATGATCATCATGATGATCATCATGTCGTGTGGTGGCCCATACCTCAACGTAGTCAAAGTTACAGTAGGTCTCGGAGCCCTCCAGTCTCAGGTCGTTGATGGTCAGGGTGACCCTGCGGCCCTGGGGGACGACGACCAGCCAGCGACAGACGCGGCTGTGGGGGTAGAGGTTGGGGTAGTTGGGGGAGGAGATGGTGCCTGAGGGGGTGTTGAGCTCTCCTCCACATCCTACACGAAGGATCAAGGAGATTCAGTTCAGTTCCTGTGCCAATGCTTTCATTTAACCTTTTCACTTTGGATTTCTGTACTGCATATATTTAATTGATTGGGTTGTTTATTTGACACAAATTTTTAATGTTGCAACCCCATGAATTCAAACTGTGAGCAACAATCTTGCAATTTGTTGATGCTCTTTGCACTTGTTTGAGACTTGTTTGTGATTTAGATATGTTTTTCTTCACTTTGCCATATATGAGAAAATAAATTCATTGTATGTTCAGACTAACTTGGCAATAAAAGCTTTCTGATTTTGATGAAATATATACACAGTGAAAATATCTCTATGTAGCTTAGAATAGGAGTTAATTGTTAGCGTGACCTGAGGACCGACCGTACCTTCGATGCTAGCTTGGAAAGAGAGACTGAAGCCAGGAGCGCTACCACTCGCATCGCTGATGAACTTCACATAAGCAAAGCTGTCGCTGGTTTCCATGGCCAGTGGGCGGCTGTTGCCGCAGTGCCTGCCCAGAACACGCCCTGGGAAGAATGACAAAAATACAGAAACATCGTCCAAACAGTGTCCGAAAAGTTTGTTATTACGTTTTTTGTCCGTTATTCGCCTGTGCACTTCAATATCAACAATTTATTTTTGTGACTGTCATTTTTCTGATAACATGGACTCCACAGTGTTATGCAAATGACCCTTAAATATTTTTATTAAAACACTATGCTATGCTAAATGATACATGACCTGCGGTAGCTAGGTAGCATTAGTGACCTGTGGTAGCTAGGTAGCGTTGGTCACCTGCTGGGGTTGAAGGGTCCGGTATCTACTACCCTACCTGAGGCGTTGTACTCTCGGATCTCCACGTAGTCCTTAGAGCAGTCGGGGCTGGTCTGCAGGTTGAGGGCCCCGTAGCTGAGGGTGAGGAAGTGCCCTGTGGGGCCCTCCAGGTACCACTCACAGCTCGAGCCGTCGGGGTAGTTGGCCCCGGGGAAGCCCGGGCTCCTGATGGTGCCGCTCTGGCTGATGTAGGTCCCACCACACGTGGCTGAGGAACGGAACACACGCTGGGGAAACGGCTTCTTGTTTTTGCTTTTAATACCGAATAATGTTATTATAATGAATTTTTAGATTGTATTGTTTGTCATTATTTTCTAAAAACTCATCATTTTGACTTAACCGCACATATTCAATTATTATACCTTTTCTCTGAACAAAAACTATTTTTCAAACACAGTGAGTAAAGTTGTAAGTAAGTTGTTATGGGCATGTATGTGTTGTGTGTGTGTGCATGTGCCCCCCCCCCCCCCCCCCCCCCCCCGGCTCTCACCTATGGAGTACTTGGCCTTGAAGCCCTTGTGTGTGACGCTGGTGTCCGTGCGGAACCTCAGCAGCATGGAGGAGCCGGTGGAATGCTGGGTAGAGGGCCGCGTGGCCCCGCACAGCCTTGCGACGAGGTCAGCTTCTGTCGTGACGCCGTCCCGCACCTCCAGGTAGTCATATAAACAGCTGGGAGACGGAGGAGGAGAAGGTGGGCGTGTGTACTTTACCTTCCCTGTAGGCTGAGAGGATCTCCCAAAATTGTACAGCTTATCCGGTTCTATCTCTATGGCAAAAGCCTGGTGCCTGCAGCCATAGCAGCCCTCAACAAAAGGCCAAGATAAAACCACTCCAGTCCCAGTCTGTCTATATATTCTGTCTGCATGTTATTTTTGTTGTGTTTGTCGTCCATTTGTTATTATTGTCGGTGTGCGGTTCATACCTGTACCTGTGATGTGAAAAAGAATTTCCTCTTGGGGACAATAAAGTCTAAAGGCTAAAGTCTAAAGTAACACAATTTCCGTTAGTTTACTTCCTATGAGCTGTGTAAGTCGGTTGGTGGTCTCCTGGAGCGAGATGAATAAGAATATGACAAGAAGAACACCAAGTCAAGGAGAATAAATACGTTCTTCGTTTTTGGACAAAGAATTGGACAAAACATTTAACGGAAGTCCTTTTATTGAAAGTCCCTCCCTCTCTCCTCTCACCAATAACCTCCATGTAACTGAAACGGTATCGCTCTCTCTGAAGCGTGCATGGAAGTCCCGCCCTCTCTCTCTCAGCACACACACATTTAAGGTAACCGGTTCCAGGCCTTCCATCATGGGTTGACAACGCATTGGACGAGTTTATCTGAATCTAGGTAAGCCTCAGTGCAGTCAACTCCACAAATATGCATTGTCTGGAGAAACCCTTTCAGCCCCTCTCCCCCGAAATTGTCGAATAGTTTGCGTTACACTCATCTGGTGTTAAGGATCTAACATTTAATAAAAAGCAAAGAGCCATGAGTTCATGCAGACTTTGTTTGATGTATATCTGGATTTGCTAAACGTAATAAAATAAAACTGTGCATAAAAGTGGAGGTGGATATTGACACAACGAGCAACACATGAACATCTGCGATCAGCTATAACTAGTGGTTGACTAGTGGTATAACTAGCTCATTACAGTAGTAGGTCTACAGTCAGGCCTCCTGCAACGCTTCACACGCAACGGCCCTTACCTGGATGTGGGTTCAATGTAGAAATCCTCCTCAAAGTCGATCTGGACCGACTCCCCGTTGGGCACGGCGATGACCCAGACGCAGTCCGAGTTCTGGGGGTAGTTCTGCGGGTAGTTGGGTGAGGTGATGTAGCCTGGAGGGTCATTATCGCCAAGCTCGATGTACCCACCGCAAGCTACGCCCCCGAAAACAGACAGCCAGCAGATAGGACAGAGAGTGATGGGACAGCAGACTGAATCACTGTTTTCATTTGATGGAAACTTGCTTACATATATGACTATTTTCCTATTTTCCCTATTTCTATAGCCTTTATTGCCTCAGTGTCTTTTCAAGTTCATATTTTGACATATTTTATTAATATTCTCTATTTCTTTGTATTATTATTTGCATCTTGAGCAGAGCACTGAATCTGGTCATTACCCTGGGGAAATTAAGAATCCAAACCATGGGAAGTTACGAACAACCTGCATAAACAGTGTTTCACTCATCCGATTGGCCAACAATATGTATCATATCGATGGATGAAATAAACAGATTGAGCAAAATCTGCTTCAGAAATGTTTCCGAAATCCAAACAAAACATTCCTCTGAGAATAAATCCCTTCCTGTCTCTTGTCAGCAAGGCCCCCGTAAAAAACAAAATGCACACTCGTTCCCTTGTTTACCCAGGCTGTGGGCCTCGAAGGTCAGCTTGAAGCCGCTGCCCTCGTTGGAGGCGTCCGAGACGAAGCGGACGTGCAGGTCGCTGTCGGTGGTCTGCACCACCGCGGGGGGGCTGGTGCCACACAGGCGACCCCCCAGGGACGGAGCGGTGGCATCTGGACCATTCCTCAGCTGTGAGAGTGTGTGTGTGTGTGTGTGTGTGTGTGTGTGCGTGTGAGTGTGTGTGTGCGTGTGAGTATGTGCGTGTGAGTGTGCATGTGTGTGTGTGTGTGTGTGTGTGCGTGTGAGTGTGTGTGTGTGTGTGTGTGTGTGCGTGTGCGTGTGAGTGTGTGTGTGTGTGTGTGTGTGTGTGGGGTGCGGGGGGGAGGAGGAATAGGAGGAGGAGGAAGAGGGTAATTGAAGAGAGCAGAGATAAGATGGGTGGGGGGAGGGGGGTGGAGGAGAACAGATGGGAGGGGTTGCGGCCCCATTTATAACACAGGAGGGTAGATGAGGGCGGATTAGGGTGTAGAGGGTAGGAGCAACGTGTGAGGAAGAGGACGGAGAGGAAAGGAAAGGAAAGAGGTTGAGGGTGGGGAAGTTGACGGAGCAAAGGTGATGGGGGGGGGGGGAGAGAAGAGAAGAGATGAGAGATGAAAGGGTTTTGGGGAGGAGGGCGATCAAGAGACACAGATCAAGGGGGGGATGATAAAAGGATACAGGGGGTGGGGTGGGGTGGATGGGGGTGGAAGAATAGAGGGGGCCACAAGAGAAGAGGTATTTCAATTAATAACACTCAAGAGTTGTAGTGGAATCTATAAAAACAAAGCAATAACGTCGCACGGTGGGTGAACATGTCACAAAACATTACGCACATAACATTTCTTCTACAAAACAGAACAGGCAGACACGGTCGTCGCTCGTCTCGGACACAGACCGTGACGGGTGAATATGAACCCTCATCCCATGAACCAACAGGGTGTGTGTGACCCCGAGCCCTGGGCGGCCGTACCTCCACATAGTCTCCGTTGCTGCACTGGTTGCTGAAGCCCTGCACCTGGAAGGGCGCCTGGAAGTTGACGGAGATACGGAAGCCCGGAGAGACCATGACGTGCCAGCTGCAGTCCAGGCCCGGCAGGTAGTTCTGGGGGTAGCGAGGGCTGCTGAGCACCCCTCTGTCAGCGTGCAGGAGACCCCCACAACCTGGCCACAAAATGAGGAAATAAAAGCTTTACACATGGATATTTTTTTGTTATAGTCTTTATTTCACCCCTCTACAGAAATTGCCCCCTAAGCAGCAAAACCATTAAAAACAGAGGGTCACTGGCAGTGTATTTCTAAGACTATTGTGTAGTGTAGGGCTGGTCTTTCCTACAAAAGTTACTTTCCCTTGTGCAAAATGTATGCATGTATGTAATATGTATTTATGATGATTTGAATGATTTGAATGTGTCTTTGATACATTTGTGTGTTTTTTTGCGTTTACAAACCTTTTGCATGTAGTTGAAATTTGAAAAGTAAGCATTATTCCTGCACACTGGAGTAAAGAGATCTAAGAGGGTATTGACTCACACCAGCTGGTGTTAACCTGAACCTGCCTGAGGCCTGATCCTTCCTGTCATCAGAGATGGGAGCCTACCACAACCAACCCCCCAGGGATTGTTAAAGGGGAGAAGAAAACATACACATCCCAATATTTGTGGATCAATTGATATCCCGTTTCATTCAGCTGATCTTCAACCCTCTGTAAGCCCTTACTTTGTCTCTCAGAATTCTCCATTGTCCTCTGAATACCGGGGGCTGGTCAAAAGAATTGATCAATACAATTTGGTTTGTAGCATGTCATCTAATCGTCTTCCTTATCGGGTCTCTCTCTCTCTCTCTCTCTCTCTCTCTCTCTCTCTCTCTCTCGCTCTCTCTCTCTCTCTCTATATATATAAATGGCTGACCTCTGGTGTAGGAGGCGTTGAAGCCCCGCCCGCTGAGGCTGCTGTCGGAGGTGAAGCGGATGAACATGGAGTCCCCCGTGGAGTGGAGGGGTCCGGGGAGCTCCCGGCCACACACACTGGCCAGCAGAGGAGACAGGTTGCTCTCACCTGGTGTCAGGGGCAGAGGCCAAGACGGCAAACGTGCACTATAAATGTGTGTGTGTGTGTGTGTGTGTGTGTGCGGGTGTGCATGTGCACAGAGAAAACACTCACACACAAACACATACATTGTGAAACAATTACCTTTGGGGATCAATACAAAACAATACCATAGCAGGCGAGATATTGCACTTCTGGATATTGCACCTGTACTGAAATTGCCTTGCAGTGGCCCTATATAGGAGTAGGGCCGTGGGGAATAGACACTGCTCCTGGCGTGTTTTTTGTTCCTGCCATAGGGCGTGTTCCCGCCGTAGTGACGCTTGAAAGCGTCATCAACACGCCAACACGTGCGAGTTGCCGACATTCTACTGCTCATTCACTTAAAAGGTAATTAGCATTTCCTCCGGAGAAAATACTACCTCGGGGGTAGTTTTCAGGAGGTCCAACGTCAGGATATGTCATTCACATATACGGCACGTCCGTAGAATACACGGATGCACGTCCATATGTGAAAGCAGCTTATCATAGTCCCACGTTAACCCCGCCGGGCCCTGCACCTCACCGTCCCGGATGACGAGGCTGTCAAAGTAGCAGGCGGGGTAGTCCTCCATGTCCAGGGACAGCAGGTTAAGCTCCACGGTGGAGTCCGGGGAGCGGATCACCCAGGTGCACTCCAGGCCAGGGGCGTAGCTGTCAGGCCACCCGGGGGAGTACAGGAACCGCGGGGTGTCCTCCGGCATCAGGGCGCCGCCGCACGCACCTAGAAGGGTCAGCATGACAACGGCACGAGAGAGAGAGAGAGAGAGAGAGAGAGAGAGAGAGAGAGAGAGAGAGATTAGAAGGGGCAGGAAAGTGTAGTTGAGGTAGGGTTCAATTCCCCAGGCTTAGATCACAACACCTTAACCTTACCTCTACCTGCTCCTGAAAAATGTTCTGTTTGGCTTTCATTCAAATGTTATTTGGATAATAACGCTAAATGACAATGGCATTATTTGTGTTATCCATTATTTGCTGCATTCTGTACACATAAATATGCATTCACAAAAAGATCTGACCAGAAAATCGTTCCATCCATCCAGCCATTAAAACATCATAATCCACAGAACCCGACGGGCCTACGCGGCGACCTCTGACCTGGTGCGATGGTGGGCAGGGGTCCAGAGTCCTGCACGGCCGTCCACTCCACCAGGAAGCCTTTGCCCCCAAAGACCACGTCGGACTGGAACTCCAGGGTCACGGTGCTGCCCGAGCTGCGCAGAGGAGCGGGGAGCTCCAGGCCACAGAATGTACCCATGGGGTAGCTGTGCACGTTGGGCCCATCAAATACCTGGCATTGGGGGGGGGGGGGAGGGGGGGGGGGGGTGGTGGTACCGGTACATCAAGTGTAAGTGGAGTGTGCCAGCATGTTGTTTATTTATATCATGTGGTTTAAGTCTATAGTATGAAACACATTGGAACGGTGGCCTCTTCTGACCTTTTCATAGTGATGAAAGTTGTTTATAACAGGGTGGATTATTGAGTGAATTAGCTATGAGAAACAGCTGTGAGTGCATGGAGATACGGAGCACAAGTGCTGCGTCTGTTTCCTGTGAACGTGATGAGCTTCAAAAGATAATCGGGCACACGTGTTGTGTGATGTCATCGGTCTTCATGCTCGTGTGCTTGTGTGCGCACACGGACATGTGCAACTAACGAGGCTGCTTTGTGTTAGAGTGTTGCTGTATCTCCTGTTGCTCAGACACAGGGGTTGCTCTGACACTCACCGGCCATTTGAACCCATTAAATTCCTTAATTATGGACGACCAGAGGAAGCTTAAGGGACAATAACAGTCTGGGTGATTAAACCATCGTAGTCTTCTCTCTGTCTGTTCTTTCTGGCTTCAATAAAGACATCCGTTACATATACAATATAATTGGACAAAACAACCTTTTCTCACCACACTCTCGCACAAATGTAAAAAATGTAAATTTAGCACTTTTGGAATCATTGTGCGTCAGTCAGTACAGCATTTGTGGACAACATTACAGTGAATTACCGTACAAATCACAGTAAAATGTCTTGTCACCAAGATCACAGAGATATATCGCTGTTGTTTACATGTGTGGCAGGCGAGTTCACGCTCGGAACGTTGGAACACTCTCAGGTAGAATCGGCACAACTGAGTTTTTTTTGTTGTTTTGTTTTATATTGCTAACGGATGCTTAAGTAAAACCAAGTCAGAGAGTTACGATGGAATAAATCATTCACCTTGAGTTGGTCATAGTAGCAGTTTGACAGGTCCTCGATGTCTATGTCTAGGAAATGGATTTGGACGTAGCTGTCTCCGTCCACGGTGACGGTCCAGCGGTAGTCTGCGTTGTTGGGGTACGTCCGTGGGTACAGTGGAGAGGCGATCTGGCCCGACTCCCCTGTCAGGTCGTTACCATACACTGGAGGAAGACGGTCAGGGACAGTGTTATTCAGAAACACTGCACCACAGAAAAATCTTCCTTATGAAACCGGGGTGTATTTATGTATTCACCCTCAATGGTGAAACCACTGAGCAAACCCAAACTCTTACATTTCAAATACAGTCATCTCTGGTGTCACACGGAGGGAAGATCAGTTCATTCAGATGAACGCAATCACCCGGGCAAGGATATTGAAACCAAAATCGACGAACACCAAATCAACCTGTGTCCTGGTGCTGCTGCAGCTGTTGTGATTTTAACGTTTTGATCATGTTTGCCACTCAAAACACTCACAGTGCGCAAAACTGGCTTGGAAGCCGACACCGCTGACCGATGCGTCGGAGCGGAAGCGTATCCACAGGATGTGGCCGGTCACCGAGGTGTAGTTGGAGGGGAGCCTGTTTCCACACAAGCGGCTGACCAGGGGGCCGGTGGAGTTGCCCTCCCTGATCTCCAAAACGTCCTTGTTACAGTTGAAGCTCGTCTCCAACCTGAACATACTGAGAAAAACCAGTGGGAAGATGGACCATAAGGGAGGATCTACAGTATAGGTCACATACACATACAGTGTAGATTATACACTGTATGTGTATTCACGTTATTTAAATAAAGTAACATTAAATGGTTTACAACCACTAGAGGGCAGCAAGTGTGCTCCATGGCAATCTTAGAAACTGAGTTGCAGCCTATAATCTCCACAGAGTTATACTCTATAGATACTTTCTTACATTGAGTGTAGTTAAATAAGTTACCTTGTTAATATTCATGACTTGGTTTTGAGAAATTTGTACTTGGGATATGATAGCTTATCAAATATGATCCAGCTATTTAAACTTTCTTTTATCAAGGCCTTCCTTGTAAACCCGCCACCCCCGACACACATTGTCGGTCATCTGGAAAATCCTTCGCCTACTCTCACATTTCTGTATCATCCCCTTGAGGGCAAGGGGATTCGTGGCTCCAGGATTACAATCTTGGTTCCCATCTTATGTTTCCTAATGCAATGTTTCATGAATGTCCTTGACTGTACTGTATATATGCCCCAACACAAACTACAACAAAACGCACAACACATGTCCAGCATATTTGGGCCACTGACATGAAGGAGAGCTGGAGGCGGTTGCCCGGCGAGCTCCTGAGCGTCCAGACACACTCCACGTTGGCTGGGTAGGCGTCTGGGAAGTTGGGGCTGTTGAAGGCCCCACTCTCCATGAACAGATCCCCTCCGCAGCCTAAGAGGAAGCCCACGGTCAGCACGAGGAGTGGAGGTGAGGAGGCGATGGACACAAGTAGTCGTAGTGCATCTGATGTTGATGTTTTATTTTTTATACAGGGTAGGAAGCCACTGGAGCTCACAAGTGTGTGTGTGTGTGTGTGTGTGTGTGTGTGTTTCTGTGTGCGTGTTTGTTGGGGGGTGTGTGTGTGTGTGTGTGTGTGTGTATGTGTGTGTTTGTAGGGGTGTGTGTGTGTGTGTGTGTGTGTGTGTCCTCGTCTGTGAGAGTGTGTGTCCATCTGTGTGTGTGTTTGTAGGGGTATGTCTGTGTTTGTGTTTGTTGGGGTGTGTGTGTGTGTGTGTGTGTGTGTGTGTGTGTGTGTATGAGTGTGTTTGTTCGAAGGTGTGTGTGTGTGTGTGTGTGTGTGTGTGTGTGTGTGTGTGTGTGTGTGTGTGTGTGTGTGTGTGTGTGTGTGTGCGCTCCTACCTGAGGTGGAGGCAGTGTAGGTGGCTCTGAAGCCCCTCTTAGAGACAGAGTAGTCAGACACAAAGTTGACCACCAGGGCGTTGCTGAACGATGTCACAGGGTGAGGAAGGTCAGAGCCGCAGTAGCGTCCTGGGGAGAGCGTGGGCGGTTATGATGCTTGATGCAGGACTCTGTGATTGGTTCCCTGCTGATAGTGACACCCGACACTACATCCAGAATGCTGTTAACTGTATTAGGCTGGTTTGTTCATATCAGTCTTGTGGATAAGATCAGTAATACACAAGTGCAGCTTTGCATCCGTTATATTCACTTCGATTTTGCAGTCACACAATGGGATTGAATTGCATTTTTAGTTTTTTACATGCGGACACATGCACTTTGACACACACACACACACACACACACACACACACACACACAACCAGGTACCTATGGAAGGGGCCTCATAGTTGTTTCCATCCAAGACCTCTACTGCATCATGGGAGCAGTTGGAGTTTACCCTCTCCAAGTCAAAGTCGGTAAATGACAAGGTCACGTGGTTGACTATAATGTAGAGAGACACACACACACACACACACACACACACACAGTGTTATTATTGTTATCCAATTATTCAAAGACACAGCCGTCTGTAACTAAGGGGGGAGGGGGGGTACTACAGTTTTAACAAGGTCATTTACAAGGCTCCTGTGCTGTGATGATCCAGCTGCAGTTCAGATTGTGGGCGTAGTTGCTAGGATACCGCGGAGAGGAAATGGCACCTCCCGAGTCATCAGCAACAAGGTTTCCGCCACAGGCTGTAATGGAAGGGTGAGGGGTTAATGATCACATCAACCCATCACCAAGACATCAGGGGCTAATGAGGGACAGCACACAGCTGACAACGAGGAATGTTTACTGTATTAATGCCTCGGTGGCTATATTGATCTGTCTGTAAACCAAAATAATCTTGAACACCAGAAAATAAACTTGATTAACTTGATACTGATTTGATGTTTCCCGGTGATATGTCCCTTAAATGAGTGTCACACTGAAGCAGTCAAACGCCAACGCCGATGCAGCAGAACACACACCTTCTACGAACTGGGCACTGAAGCCACGGTGGTTGCTACTAGCATCCGACCTGAAGCGCACGTAAATAATGTTCTGGGTGGAGATGATGGCGGCGGGAGGCACGCTGCCGCACACACGGGCCAGCAGGGGGGCCAGCATGTTCGGGCCGTCGTGAATCTAGAAAAATAAAGAACAGGTGGAAGGACTAAGAGGAGAGGATTTCCCACAAGTGGACGTGGAAAAAAAAACGTTGCAATTATGAATCATGAAAAAAGCCAACAGGGTCAGTTAGGAGGGCAAAAAATGACGCTGTTTTGAAATATGACATTATATAACATGTGGCCATAAAAAACACATTTCCTTATCAACACATTTTTAACCAATGCTTTCTACCCAACCTTTTCCAGTACCCCAACCTTCCCTCGCTTGACACACCAAAACAACATAGATATGACTCAGGTAGTTACTTACAGACACATAGTCATAATGGCAATTAGAGTTGATCTCGAGATCCAGGTCAGTAAAGTTGAAGAGCACGCGGTGGGTGGGGTCCACGCTGATGACCCAGGAGCAGTCCACGTTGTTGGGGTAGTTGCTGGGGTAGGAGGGGGAGTGGATCTCCCCGTACGGCGCGGTCACCGGACCCCCACATCCTGGGGGTTACATGGGAGACGAGAGGACGAGAAGAGGCTCATCAGATACAAAACGTTGTGGTGTAGCAACAGAGCTTGCACCGAGTGCAAGTTAGGGTTACACTTTCCGTCACAGTGTAATTATATGAGTAAGTATTGTGTAATAATCAATTTAAAAACATGTTACAACATGAGTATGTAATAGGGGGATTGAAAATAATATAGCTACACAGTGGGGTCAGGGGTTTAGGCCAGGAATAGACGAAACAGCGTGTTCCACACTGGAGTAGGTTTTAGGCTGTTCCATAACGTTAGTACATATTAAGTAAAAGCTGTTACAGGTCGTGATATTGCTTATTCCACACATAATAACCCTGTTACAAGGACACTGTCATTTAGTGTGACGGAAGTTAGAAAAAGCTAAGAGTTTGGATTTAGTTTGCTACATTGATTTTCCTAATGTCCTAAAGAGGTAAGTCCTACCTCCTGTCGATTCCACCCAGCTGGCGTTGAAGCCCCGCCCGCTGATGTAGGCGTCGGTCTTGAAGCGCACAGTGATGGTGTTCCCGGTGCTGGACACCTGCATGGGGGTGGTGGTGGTGGTGCACAGCTGGGCCAGCCGTGGTGCGGTCTGATCTGGGCCTCCAAACACCTGGCAGAGAGGGAGGCAGTCACGGCGATGGTGGTTGTGGTTTGACTGATCCCATTGGTGTGGGATCAACATGGATCCCATTTGTGTGATCCCCATGGATAACATTGGTGTGATCAACATGGATCCCTTTAGCGTGATCACCATGGATCACATTGGTGTGATCACCATGGATCACATTGGTGTGATCACCATGGATCACATTGGTGTGATCACCAGTCACAAACAATGTTGTGTATATATCTGTGGGGTCATTTTATTGTGAATGTGTACTTTCTATTTTACTTTTATTATGTAGTTGAACCATGCTTTTTTCGCAATAATATCAGTGTTCAGAATGTTCAGAATGCCCCTCCAGAAAAACCCTGTTATTCTATGCCTTTGATGAACAAAATAACTGAACTTTTTTATATATAAGTACTTCACTCTCACTTCATCAACTAAAAATAAATAACCATGAAAAACCAACCAAAAAAGATAAGACAAAGTCTGCACCTCAAGCACATCGTAGTTGCAGTCTGGGTGGTGCTCCACGTCAAAATCGTGGATGTTGATGGTGATGCTTCTGCCGGTTGCCACGGTGATATGCCAGATACACAGGCTGTTTTCTGGGTACCGGTTGGGATAGCCCGGGCTGTTGAAGGAGCCAGAGGGGCCATGGAGCTCCCCACCACAGCCTGCAGGGGGCGGTAGAGAGGCAGAGGGGCAGGAGATGCTGCAAAATGATCTGTTTGTCATACTACAAGAACATTTATAAAATACTAACACACATAATATATATTTATACAGTATATATATATATATATATATATATATATATATATATAAAATATTATAATATATGTTTGTGTGTGCTTCTCCTACCATACTGATGCCACATCATCTGGAAGCCCGAACTGGAAAAGGTGGAGTCTGACCGGAAGACCATGGTGAGGTAGGGGCTGGTGGTGGTGCTGGCGGGGGGAGGTGTGGCCCCGCAGAACGTGCCGATCAGAGGAGCCTGAGTGTTGGGGCCGTTGTACAGCTGGGGGGGGGGGATCATACTTTTTACACATATTTAATGTGTAAAACGAGTCTCAGAGCTTTGGTTGAAGAAGTCACATACATCTCAGTTCATGATCACATAATGATATGCTTTGATGATATGCTTTGACTGCTGAGTATCAGTGGCCGTCCTCATGAAACCCTGAACTAACCTGTTCAAATTCAGTGCAACTATGCAGAAAACGAGGTGGCAGGGCATTTTTAAGCTTAATAAAGGCCATGGTCTCCTCTGCCTTGTATTTTAAATGGTGGCTTTACAATAAGCAGGAGAGAACATTGTGGCTTTATTGCTTGGGTTGCTTCAGCAACCCCATCTGATAAAGCCTGAACAGCTCTCCTGACAGATATAAATGCCTGGGCTTTATGGTGCAGATGCCCTGCTGGTAAACACCATCAAAGAAGGGAACACAAGCTTGCATCTAAAGATACAGACACACACACACACACACACACACACACACACACACACACACACACACACACACACACACACACACACACACACACACACACACACACACACACAATATGAAGCTATCATAGATTCAGATCTGCTAAAGTCTCACACTCTCTCTTTTTACAGATTACTTTTATGTGAAATCAGTTTGGTATTTCTCTCTCCTGTCTCTTTGACTCTGTGCTATTTTTGACAATGCGACATGGATTGTAATGATTTTTATTGGCTACCCTTCATAGAATAACATTTTAACTGATCTGGGTCTCTTAAAGAGAGACAAGACCTGGTTTCAAGAATGTTATGAAAAACAGGAGAGAATGGGCAGCGTGGAATGTTAGATTGGTGGCTCAGGGATGAGATCAGCCTAGCTGAACAGCCACACACAGACACACACAGACACACACAGACACACACACACACACACACACACACACACACAAACAGACATTCACACGCATACACAAATACACGTACTCACACACGCGCACACACCCTGCCCAACCCCCCTCTCACATAGACACATGCTCCCACAAATCAGTCTATTTTTCATTTAAGCCCAATGATGTCATCCTGTGTTTGCCGGGTAGCCATGGTGACAGAGAGGAGCGGTGGGGCAGAGGGAAAACATGCAGTCGTTCTATTTTCCTGCCTTTCTTCCAAAAGCCTTTCATGGCAGCAGTGGAGGAGGACCTGGCCAAGCACAGAACTGGGGTTATGTGAGCTCTGTCATGGAGTTTGTTTTATGTTAAACCCCTGGCTAACACTTAACAATAAGGCTGAATTAAATAACCATTCATTAACATTTGTTTTCCAATGGTGTTCCTGTTAACGACGGCATTTATACATTATTTAATAGGGTTAGGATAAGGGGTTTAGAGTTAACCCTAACCCACTTACCGGAACCATAACCCCTTACCCCTCTGCTAATGTTATATCATAATGCATATTACTGCATTAACTAATGTTAATTGATGGTTATACACAGGACATTACAATAACACTTGAACTGAACTGTGTGGGATATGATGAGATGATTGTAAATGACACAGGAAGTCATTCATTGATGGTTTTTGAAACAGAAGAAATTTGTATTTAGTGAGGTCAAGGAACATTGATACCAATATTAGGGATGAGCAATAATGTTTCTTCTTTTCAAGATTGCCAAAAACAGGTCATCATCATTTGTCTTCATCATTTTGATGTGGTCTGATTGGACTCATGATAAACAGATATGGAAATTAGTTTGCCTGAGCTGAATTCAACTGAACTCAGAGCTTCACTCTTGCCCTATCAGCAGCAGGAAGGGGCTGTTGGTCGCGGTAACTTGTGTTCTGATCAGCTCTGTAAGATTGCCCACAGGAAGAGCATTGGGCTTTCATTTGTATACACTTCATTAATACTGAAGTATATAACCTGTTTGTGTGGGTGTCTGTGTGTGTGTGTTTGTGTATAGAGAAAACTATACTTGCTTGTGATACTTGCATGTGTCCACTGTTAAATGCTTTAACAAGGAATAAATTATCACAAAATATTGCATTGCATATTGCAAGATGGAAATTTCCATGACCAAAAACTGATATGCCAGTTCAATGCCATGAATGCATTTTATATTTTCTGGGCAACAGTTGCTCCAGTGGTAGAACAACTCATGTGGGAATTAAAGGGAAGGTGGTCACTGACACAGTTGACCATTGTTGGTGTCTGGATGTTTGTGATGCGTTTATGTGAGGCTTTGGTTCTACAGTGCTTTGAGCTTTCTGCAGTGCTTTATGCCTTTTGCATCAGTGTGCACGCTCTTACTGTGACGTTGTCAAAGATGCAGTTGGTGCTCCTTTCCAGGTTGAAGGCTGTAAAGGTGTAGTTGACGGTGTTCCCCGCCAAGGCCTGGATGGTCCAGCTGCACTGAGAGCTGGCCGGGTATGCGTTGGGGTAGTTGAGAGACTCGATGACACCGCGACGCCTTCCAGAGATCTGCACACCTTGGCAGTCTGTCGGGGAAACCGTAGACACAGATGGGCTGACAAAGTTGTGATTGACACCATTGACTCAAATTTGGCTTGGATAGATGCATGAAATCAAAATGTAATTCTAAATTTCAAAATGAATTAACAATGGAAGCTCTGAGACCGCACCATCAGCAAGGAAAACATTGTTTACTGCAATCGTTCTTCCTAACGATGAGTCATGGATGGATTCCTGATACAGCCAGATTATGGCATTTAAGTAGATAATAAGAGATTGGTGCTATGCCTATCATTGGTTACTGTTCAATAGTGGAACCCTCAGTATGTTGCATTCATCTGCTTCTGATTATTAGGCTCAATAAGCTGCCAAATGTGTCACAACCAACACATTTGGTTGCAACACTAGCAAGTAAAAAATCGAAATCTAGTTGCAAATGTGGTTCTTGTAGACTGGTATAGTACACAGAACATACATGGTGGACCAGTCACTTGGCTGGGTTTAAACGTAGGCACAGCCCTGGTGGATGGAACGATGCTAGGAGGCTTGTTAAGACATCACAGGAACATAAAGGCCTGACCCAACCATTCAGACAGAACAGACTTTATTAGAAAGACTGCTGCTCACAGACAGCCTGCATGCACACACGCACACACAAACCTAGCCAAATTGGCATTGAGCAGGGGGATGGAAGGACAAAGCAAGAAACAATTTGGCTGCCTGCAGCTTGCAGAAGCTTTTCACCCCCAGGAAAAGCATTATGGGGAATGCCAAATGCTGTTGGCGAGAGACATGCACGCACGCACGCACACACACATACACATACAGTGTGCATTCACCCGCCATACAGACTATATATATCTATCTATCTATCTCAATGTCATGTGTTTTCTGGCTTGTCATCAAGGTGTCAGGTGTCCTGGTGTGCTCTGTGTCAGTACTGTGTTTCCCTCTGCGTCTCACACTGGTGAACACAGTCTCTCCTGGTGTACTCTGTGTCTGTACTGTGTTTCCCTCTGTGTCTCACACTGGTGAACATAGTCCCTCCAGAGAAAGCCTTCCCACAAGACTAGCACAACACCCCCCTGGCACCACCCTCCTCTCCCTAATAATGATGTAAGAGAAAACACAAATCTGCCCTGTGTCTCCCATGGACCACGGTGAGATTCTCCATCAAGCTTTTGTCAGTGTCATCGTATGCCTTTATAAACCTTTATTGAGACTTTTTGTATATAGATTTAGATTTATACAGAGACTCAGGACTGCTAAAACTAGGTCAGGCAATTTATTTTATACACCTTTTTTGGTCATATTATTTAAAATTCTGTTTAGGTTTGCAACAGCAAGCAATAAATCAAAGTTCTGACAAACTAATTAATCAAATCCGGAATCTGGCTGTGGCAGGCCTGTAATAAGCCAGATAATCAGATCATTTCATTCAGGCTGAATGAACTCATTGGACGGCCTACCTGTCTGTCTACCTACCTACCCGGCTACCTGCCTGCACTCTGTCCATGCACGTGTTATGCATGACCGGAGTCTTCCACACGGCTAGTCAGACCTATTGCTAAAGCTAGCCAGCTAGTGCTGATTTTTGGGGGAGTGGCTATGGAGGGAGGCCTTAAAGGAGTTGTGGAATTTCTTTGGTTGGATGCTGGTTTCTCCAAATTGCCTACCCTACCTTTAAACAAGGACCAGGCAATAAAAATAAACAGGGACATAGAAAAAAACATGTATATAGTTAAAAAAAAACACACAAAACAAACAAATGTGGATCCTCTTCCACAGGGCTGGGCTCCTGTACCTGACCGGCTCCTCACGGGCCAATGAGAGCCATCTGCATCGGGGACCAAAGGTTTGTGTGGCTGGTACAACTTACTGCTGGTGTAGGAGGCCAGGAAGCCCCCGGCGCTGATCATGTGGTCGGTGCGCAGCCTGACGTACAGCTCGCTGCCGGAGGAGTTGAGGGGCGCGGGCAGCGTGCTGCCGCACAGTGTGGCCAGCTTGGGAGCGGTGGTGCTGTTCCCGTCATACACCTGCAGCGGGACATGCAGGGAAGACCCATGATGGGCATCTGACCGTTAGTGTTGAGATCACAGGGGGCGCAGGGGGTTGTTTGACAATCCCAGAGCAATGCATTGAAAAACACAGCATTAAAGCCAGGATCCATCTCCTCCAATAGTTCTGTTTGCTCTTGAGTCATTTATCCAATGACTTGACGGTGAATACAGATACATGAGCAGGGCAGGGTTCGGGCATTCTGGCCTTCAAGTGGACTCTGTCCACATTGGGGTTCGAACTCAGAACCTTTTAGTCAGGCGTCACATAATTTCCACGAGTGAATTAACAGATTTAACTGTTATCTCCTGCATTTCACTACAGTCAAATGATAACTGTTTCTCAAACATAAGATGTCAACTAAAAAATAGATGATGGTTGTGTTACAATGGTGTTGTGTGCTGAATAAGTCAAAGTAGTACTGATACTGATGGTGTGATGAAGGCACACCTGTAGGCTGTGGTTAGTAAATAACGCTGTTCTGGGATTATCTGCACTGTGCACTCCGTATTCTAGGACTAAAGTCTGGACAAACGGTGGTGAAAAAAAAACCCACAGCCCCACCGGTGCTTGCTTCACCAAAGAGTCCTGTGAGCGAGTGGACCGGGGCTGCAGTACTGTTGCAGAACTCACCGCCAGGTAGTCGTAGCGACACATTCCGGAGGACTCCAGGTGGAAGTCTGAGAAGGAGAGCCGGAGCAGGTTGCCCTGGCTGGCCTTGATGCGCCAGTAGCACTCTGCGTTCGGGTGGTAGGGCAGGGGGTAGTTGGGCGAGGTGAAGGACCCTGTCGATGTCAGCAAATTCCCTCCGCAGCCTTTTCAAACGACCACGGTAAACAAAGAGAAAAAAAACATAAATAATTAATGCCGAAGTCGTTCTTGGCATCATGGAAGCCAAGCGTCCAAATAGGGAATTTAATCAAAGGATATCCTTGTTAAATCGAGGGTTTGACTTTAGGGTTTTTGTGTTTTTAGGGGATAGATTTGGCATGTTTTCATGGGGGTTCTCACTCAGTTACACATGCACACATACACACACACACGTGCACACACAGCCACAGCTATAGGCATGCACACACACACACACACACACACGCACACATACACACACACATCCACACACACACACACACACACACACACACACACACACACACACACACACACAATGCAGAAACACACACACACACAAAACTATATGCGTGCACAAACACACACACACACACACACACACACACACACACACACAAACACACACACACACACACACACACACACACACACACACACACACACATACACACACACACACACACACACACATGCACAAACACAGACACACACACACACACACACACACACACACACACCCACCAGTCTGTGTGCCGTCCCAGTGAGCGGTGAAACCCTTGTTCGTGGTGCTCACGTCCGACCGGAACTTGACCCAGAGTCGGTTGCTATGGGATACCAGCACCGGGGGCCTCTGACTGCCGCAGAACCTCCCGATGAAGGGGGACGTCTCGTAGCCTCCGTCCCTGCAGCGGGGAGCGGCGCAGCGCAAGATGAGTGGGAGGGATACGGCAGTGCAGAGTCAGCATGACTCAACGGATACACTCAACGCTCAAGGTGGGCTGGTTGGGGCGTTCGTTTTGAACTCCTCCACAATGATTCTTTTACACCCTGCCTGATGACCTGAGGGCCATGGAGAGAGCCGAAACCTACCTTTTTAGTCAGGCGTTTAATTAAACTTATTTATCAGTTTATTTAATTATTTATTTATTTATTTTCACAAAGTTGTCGCTTTGGGTATGGATGGGTGGGAGGGTGAGGGGGGGATGGTTTGTACATGCGGGAATATCTCTGGGTGTGTTGTGAGAGGGGGGGGGATTGTATTGGGAACTTTGTGTTACATTTGCTTGTTTGAAAAGTGCTATACAAATAAAGTTTGATTGATTTAACTTTTGTCTTTACGCCCGGGCCCACCGAATGGTTGAAACATATGGTTGCAAATACTCTGAGAAAATGCTGAGAGATGCATTTGATAGTACATAATTATGCTAACAGAGTCGTTGACCGCAACGCCCCGTCCAATGACTCGCATTATGTAAATAACACAGAAATATTGTTTGTTGCTTGCACGTTCTCAAGGGCGTGGACTTTATCGATAGGAAATGATATCTCCAGATCAATGTAAGTCTATGTTCTGTAGAATATTACATTGTCTGTCTGAGAGGACAACCGTTCCTATGGCTTCCAAGGAAATGAGTTGATGTACTGCACAAATGATCATACTGATATATTTGGCAGAAAGGGCTCCGCCCACTATTGCTGTTCCCAAATGATCGCTTTGCCCAATTGATATATGTTCAGATATGTACGTATTGCTTACAACAGGATCATTTGTAGTCGGCTCGATCAGCAGCACTACTTTGTAGTCAGCCTATGCTGATACTATAGAGCAGTAGTAAACACATACGGTATTACACAAAACATTCACGCATGAATGAGGATATTTTCAGAGGCTAGTGACCAGGGCGGTCGGGGAGGTGGAGGGAGGTTCTAGCATGTAAAGCTATTGACATGTGACTCTTAATGAGCAGCCGTGGGCATTATCGGCATGTAAAGACCCTGTTTTTCTTGCGGATTGAAGTTTTTGGAATATTGACAAAGTCTCACAGGAGGTGTTGATTGATTAATGAAACGTGGTCGCCCATGGACAGATGGGTGTGGCCCTGTGACAGATGACGCAGGTCGGTGGAAGAAGGCGCGCGGGCGGCAACCAATCTGCAGGACTCTCCCACAACCCCCTTTCCCTCCCTCCCCCTCCCTCCATCTCTGAACTGCTTTACCCGTACGCTAGGTCTCTCCCGCTCTGCAGAATTCACCGCCGCCTCCCACAGCAGACTGCGCCCCTGGGATGGGGCCCTCGCCAGCCTCCACCATCCACTAGAGAGTACAAACCCATCGCAACCTTAAAGACTGTCCACAAACCACTTTGTTTCTCAGCGTTGTACTTTATCTGTGTGGCCCCAGCGGGAGAGGCTTACGGCTGCTTTAATGGTCGGAGGTATTGACCTGAACTCAGCAGAATGCTGAGTTTCAAATGAATCTGGATTACTTCTGCGTTGCCACAGTTTTGAAGATTGATCGTGTTATTCTGTAATGTTTGTGCTGTTGCTTGTTATTGTACAGGAAGACAAGCTGGTCGTCAAGGCAATCAGTTAATCGGGTTATTTATAATAAATAAACGAATAAACTTGATAAATGAATTAATAAAACCCTTCAGACAGGCCTTGACTCAATCACTCTCCATTTGTGTTTCGTGCTCCGTGTTCCTTCTTTGTGTCTGTGTCTGTTTCCTGTCCATCGTCTTCCTTCCCTGTACAGTATCCCTGAGGGGCATCACAGGTGCTTCTGAAGGGCCACATACAACTGTTATTATTACAATCAAACCCCTGACCTGATCTCCACGTAGTCGTAGTTACAGGTGGAGCTGTACTCCAACTGAAAGTCGGTGAAGTTGAGCTTGATCTGCATGTTGACCCCCACCACGATCTTGAACACACACTCCCGGCGGTTGGGGTAGTTACTGGGGTAGTTGGGCGAACTCAATGTCCCCGTGGGGGAGGTGAAGGTCTCGCCACAGTCTAAAGCAGGGATCAATAGATGATGAGGAAAGAAAATAAAGACACACAGATATATGAGATGAGAGGAGAGGAAAGAAGAGGAGCAGAGAAGTGAGAGGAGCAGCATTGGGGAAAGGTTATGTTGAGGACAATGGCTTGGCTATGGTGTGCCCGCGTTGGTCTTTGTGCGAGATGAATACACCGTGGTGCGTCCCATGAGACTGCACATTTATCAGCACCGTTTTGAAAAGGTCCCAAGCCTCAGTGAACCTGGGAACACATGAGGTTGCCTTGGGCAACCCAGTGCCCATGGACACACCCATTGGGTGAGTTGGGGTAAGAAATTAAATGTTCTTATCTGGATTCATACATCACTATGAATCCAGAAAAGACTGAATGAATGATGAGCCATGAGTCTGAATCCACATCTCAATTACCACCGCAACGGGCGACTAGACAGTAAATGAAGGCGGAGGAGACGTTTACAAAGGTTGTGTACAAAAGTGGGTCGTTTGCACGCTTAATTAACCATGTCAGTCCGATTGAGATAACAAATATTCCCAGAGTGAGGAGGGGCCAAGAAGGGACTTGGTGTATTGATATAAAACAACAAGAACCATAGAGATATATGTCGAGCCTGCGGCCAGTGTACCGGTGGTAGCGTTGATGGAGATGTAGCTGATCGAGAATCCCTCAGTGGCTGTGCTGCCGTCTGACACAAAGAGCACGGTCAGCATGCTGTCAGTGCTGGTGATGGATGGGGGCACTGACCGGCCACAGTACCTGCAGAGAAAGATATACACACACACACACACACACGCATGCGTACACATGCAGGCATGCACACACACGGACAAACGCATGCAGGCAAACACACACACACACACACACACACAAACATGAATACACACAAACACACACACAAACGCATGCACGCATACAGGCAAACACACACACACACACGCACACACACACACACAAAATCGATAAGTATCCTACATTTATTAATTAATTTCCTAGTTCCAGGGGCTGTAGGCAAGATTTAAGGGGATTTATAATGGGAGTGTAATTTGTTCGAAATGGCATGGTCATCCATCGTGTGAGTAAAATGCTCTTGGAGGATATCTGTTTCTAGTTGAATGTGCCTGCCTCTGTCTTTCAAGATCTCAGACCGCTCCCAGCGGATTTCAGGGAGTCTCCTCCCTGATTGATTCAAGGAATCCATCTTGCCTGTCAATCATATACCTGACAATCACATGCATGCACAGGGCAGAGAAACGTTGGAGGGAAAGGACCAGAGAGGGAGGTTGTGTTTTTCCATCTTGCTCTCTCCTGCTCACTCCCTTCACTACTCCCATATCTTAACTACAGCAGCTTCGATCACCATGATGTACATAAATACAGCATCACTATGAAATAACAATCAAACAATTTGTATATTTCCTAGTAGTCTCACAAATCCGACTTTACGTTATTAATCCAAAGTCCGACGGCAGATGAGCTCAAATCTGGGAGAATGGTTTCGGTTTCGAATTGTTTCGACCAATCGTGTCGCTGGGGGGGGGGGGGGGGGGGGGGGGGGCGGTGGATCTGTAAGCGGGCAGCTGGCGAACACAAACTGGGAACCCTGCTGGATCGGAGGTTCACTTCCATGAGGATTCATGAGGAGCCACCGCAGTGGAGCGGGGATGACTGAGACAAACCGTACCTGCCCACCTTGGCGCCGGTCTGCACCGTGCCGTTGTCGTACACCTCCACGTAGTCATAGTCACAGTTGGAATGGTACTCCAGGTTGAAGGAGTCAAAGGTAAGCCGGATCAGGTTGCCGGGGGCGACGCTGATGAACCACATGCAATCTGCACCGTGCGGGTAGCCACTGGGGCTGGTGATGGTCCCTGTGGGCGCGGTCAGGGTGGCACCACAGCCTGGCACGCACACACACCACAAAACACACAAACAAACACACAGGCATGCACAGTCACACACACAAACACACACACACACACACACACACACACACACACACACACACACACATGCACACACACACACACACACACACACACACACACACACACACACACACACACACACACAAGATTCATCTGTAGCAGTTTCAGGTTCATTTGTCATATGTAGGTTAACGCAGGGTCAACGGTACAATGAAATATGAGAAAAACAGGTCAGCTCAGCGGTAAGTGCACCAGTCACAAGAACAGCACTATTACGATAAAATAAGTAGTGTTAGCATTCTCTTCGACTGGCTAAATTTGTGCCAACTGATATCACTTGTCATAAAAAGACGACATGCAAATGGCAAATGGCATCTGCTGACACCAATGTTTAATGTGGTACCTTCCATTTAGCTTAAAAGTGCTGTAGGTATGATTTAATGGCTAAAATTTGAGTGTGATTTGTTCAAAATGCCATAGCCATCCATAAGCTATTAGTGAGTGAAATGCTCTGTGAGAATATCTGCTGTAGTTGAGGGCACCTGCCCCTGTGTGAGACAATAGAGGTGATTATCACAATTTGATAGATTTGAGTCCGATTTTGAGCCTTTGAGTGTGCTATACTGAACACGTAACATGTATTTGTTGTTGAGTAGATTCTTATTCTTGTTTTAAATACAGTATGTATTTATGTCTCACTCTGTCTATCACAGGCACTGTTTGCTATATGTGTTTTTTGTACGTAAACAAATAAATAAATAAAAGGAAATAAAAGCTGAGTCAGGAGGGAACTGGGTTTAAAATATCTACATTATACATTCCACAGTATACGACCCAATCTATTGAGCAGCCGCTGGTGTCACTAGTCAGCAGTTTTTGTCCTGCCAGTTTGTCACATTATGAGAAACAAGACTTTCCCAGAGATATATCCCATTTTGTACAAAGTTGATTATTTTTTACTTCAATGCACCAGAATGAAGGCTATCTGGGATACCACGTTATCACAATTCAAACGTTCATCAAAGCTTTCATCATTCCTTTAACGAAATAAATGTTTCCATGGTTTTATGAGTTAAAAGCGTTATGAGTTAAGACCAATGGAATCCAAGCGCAAACGGCTTTCTTCATTCCTTAACCCAAATAAATTTTTCAATGGTTTTATAAGTAAAAAACGAGTCAAGCGTAGAGTCTGTTGTCTGGCTAGCTATAGTCCTACCTGCTAACCTAGCAGTCAACCCATCGCTGGACACTCATCATGTTGCTGACTGCTTCAGTGTGAATGCGTGTGGGAAGGTTCTATAAATAAACGGTGTGATGCCCCCCCCCTTACCCTCCTCAGCGGCGGCGTAGGCGGCGGTGAAGCCCAGGTTGCTGACGGATGCGTCAGTCTTGAAGCGGAGGTACATGGAGCGCTGGGTGGACTGCAGCATGGGGGGCACCTGGTCCCCACAGAAGGTCCCCAGCAGGGGGGAGCTGGACGAGGAGCCGTCCCTCACCTTTCGTGGTGGGGGGGGGGGGGGGGTTAACAAGGATTTCTATTTTTAAATAGAAATCCTTGTTAACTCAAGACTCATTTACACATTGAGAGTGGGATGACTAAAGTTTATAGTTTTTTTATGCAAAAGTATTTTTTCTGTCAGAAAAAGGTACTCTAATTTTCTATTAGAGTACAGTGTAATTATTGGAACATGGAGCACATCTGCAATTTCGTGATTCCAATATTATTGTTGTCTGATTTTGGGAAATCACGGCAAGAACTTCCGGGTGGGTTGCTTGGGGTGAGTGAGGGTATAGTACCTCCACGAAGTCGAAGCGGCATGCGTTGCCCTCCACGTCGAAGGACAGGAAGTTGAGCGTGACCACGTAGCCCTGGGGCTGGTTGAGCACCCACTCACACTCCTTGTTGTGAGGGTAGGCGCCCGGGTGGTAGGGGGTCCGGATCTGCCCCGTACCCGAGAAGGTGCCGCCACAGCCTTGGGGGGGGGGGGGGGGGTGGGGGGGGGGCGGGAGAGAGAGTGAGAGAGATACAGAAAGAGACAGAGAGGGAGAGAGACAGAAAGAGAGAGAAAGAAAGAGAAATTAAATAGTCACCCCCTATAGGCTAGACAAATGAACAATAGATTTTCACATCTCGAAGCGTCAGCATGTGTCGCCAGGCGGGGATCGATGCAAAACCAACAGCTTCCCTGCAGCTTTCCCTCCACTCACGTTTATAAACGGTAAACCTGCGACCGCTCGAAGTCCGCACTGCTCTGCATTAACGTGACGCGAGCTCTCGGCCACGTGAGTACGGTCAACAGTTAGAATCTAACAACGCGATTCCTGTTGAAAGGCCAACATGATTGTTCTTGTTTCGGCCGATACTCATTACTGCTTTGACTAACATAAATCAATACTTCATCGTTGTACCCTTCATTGATAGTGTTAGGATGTTTCGGACCTCCCAGCCATAGATAGCTGGATTCAAACCATCACATTGACATATCATTAGAAAGCAGAAACCTCTTAGCGATCCACACAGGGTTTCGTGTAGCGAGAAGGTCCCTGGTGTAAAGCATGGCGTGAGCACTTCTTCACCACATTGACTAGATCGCTAGAGTAAAAGCTGTGTGTTGCTCTCTGCAGTGTTGCAGCCACCGTGACTTAGACACTAATGGCGTGTAAAGTAAACTGCACACAAGGCGAGTACGGGCGTAGCAGTGAGTGTTAAAATTGCCCTCATTACTGAAACACAGGCTGGAAAAACGTCTGTAATGGATTGGAAAAGGAAGGTCCAGCCTGCATTAGTCAATGTGATAACCCCGGTGGGACCTCAATGTATTTATCACTTCCCAGTGTTTACTTACGGACGTGTGTGTGTGTGTGTGTGTGTGTGTGTGTGTGTGTGCATCTATGCACAAGTGTATGTGCTTGCGGCCCTAGTGGCGTTGAACACTGTGGTATCTGCCTTCACTGCTGGTTTAATAGTGCACTTGATCACCATGTGAAGTGCTGAAGTGCAGACGCAGCAAGAATCAGCAGTCACAGCTGAATATAAAATGGAGATCCACACACACACACACACACACACACACACACACACACACATACACATGTGTAGACAAAGCCTACACTCTCTAATAGTGCGGTGCGTACAGTGCGTACGCACATTTACGTCAACCAGTGAATACACACATACACACACACACATTCAAATGTGGATTGAGTGTGGGTATAATGTGAAAGGTGGTTGGCTGTAAGTGAGTTAGGGGGTCTCTTTTCAGGGGGCTGATGGGATTATGGTCAGTGGGAGAGGGGTGGCGAGCCCACAGATGGGGTGTGGTTAGAGGAGACAGAGGGTCTACATTGAGTTAGGACCGCAACAATGAAATCCATGGTTAACGACAGCACAGTCTTGAAATGTGTACATCAGATCAGGAGAAGAAAAGCCCCCACAGAAACAGCTCGCAAGATCTGAATTCATGAAGTTAATCCTCTCAAGAAACTCATTGGAATCTAATACTCGTGGAATATATTGCTTTGAATCTCAGTTTGGTTGGTAGTGGGAGGGTGATTATTTATAAAACCTAATCTAATCCAATATATTTGAAAGCATATTGAGGATAAAGAATATCGTTTTTTAATGTCCTGCTTGAATACAGTCTAATTAGGGTCTTCCAGCCTGCCCAGCAACTAACATACACTTGTGCATAGATGCACACACACACACACACACACACACACACACACACACACACACACACACACACGTCCGTAAGTAAACACTGGGAAGTGATAAATACATTAACCCCACCGGGGTTATCACATTGACTAACACACTGTGTGTGTGTGTGTGTGTGTGTGTGTGTGTGTGTGCTGTTGTGTGACTACGGCAGGCTCCCTCACCCACGGTGTAGGTGGCCCTGAAGCCAGCGTGCTGCACGGAGCTGTCGGACTTGAAGCGCAGCCAGAGGGTGTTGGAGGTGGAGCGGATGGGGGCTGGCAGGATGGAGCCACAGTATTTGCCGATCAGCGGATCCGTCTCCTCTCGCCCGTCCCGGACCTAGAGGGGTTCATCACATACGTCAATGGCTACGTTATTCACCCTCGAAGGACAAGTTCCACAGACAATAAGTATCAGAAAAGACTACGACAGAGAATATAAGGGGGGAAATGGGAACAAGTGAATAGGCGCATTAATTAACTATAAAGACAACTATAAAACAAAACTAGGACTAAGCACGTGTACAAAATAACACATAAATAAGAGCAGGAGAACAGATACTAGATTACTAGATTAGATCATTCACACACACACTCACACACAACCTCCGCTTTTTTCCGTTCTTGTAACACACAAACTCCACAGGCAGGGCTTTTCAGGCCTTATCCCCTGGAGGTGAATGTGCTCAAACCACGACCCCCCCCCCCCCCCGCCCCCAGGGACGGTTGACTTTACCTCCACGTAGTCGAAGACGCAGCTCCCGTGGGTCTCCAGGCCCATGTGGGTGAAGTTGAGGGCAACCACCTCGCTGGGCGGCAGGCGGATCAGGTAGATGCACTGGCGGTTGGCCGCGTAGTTGTTGGGCCAGTTGGGCGAGATGATGACCCCCTCGCTGTCCGTGTAGGTGCCCCCGCAGCCCGGGTCAGCTGTGGGTGGGAGGGTGGGAGGTTGTAACTGGGGTGGGTGGGAGGTTGTAAGGGGGGGTGGGTGGGTGATTGGGTTTGCGGGTCAGTGTCGAAACCAAAACAGGCCCGATAGGGAACGTGAAGTCACGTCGTGTTGGTGTGACGCTATGGTTAAGGGGGCCATGTTTAGAGGTGGCTGCCGCTCTTGGTCTGTTGGTGCCATCTCACAAGATGGCGCCCTGCGTGATGTTACTTCACGTTCCTTAAAGGGCTTGTACATCGTGCATCAAATCGCAATGACAGCCTCCATTTCGGAAGCGCAGGAGCATAGGAATGTTACTGGTGGTAATGGCGGTGTTTTGGTCATTGATTGGAAATTAATCGTGAAATCACGATGACGCCTCTGTAAAAAGGCTCTATAGTGTTTCAACCAGTTTTTGCTTGTCCGCAACCTGAAGCCCTGTCCCAGGGCTTCAGGTTCTGGGGGGGTGGGGTGGTCCTATACTGTGGCCTTTGTGAAGCACTTTGAGACTCACTGTGACTAAGGGCTATACAATAAAATGTTCTACACAATAATTCTCCTCCAGCTTCCTCACCTTATCTTCACCTCCCCTCTTCTCTCCCTTCCCCCATATCTACCTTCCTGTTCTGCTTTCCCATCTCACCATTCGTTTGACACGTTTGCTGCAGTCTTACACCTCCTGAGTCCTCTCACCTGCCCTGACACCACCTGAGCTCTGTCTGCACTTCGCTCTCTGCACTCACCCTCTCTCGGAAGACACATTCTTACACCTTGGAAAAGGTCGGGACACCTCTTGTCAGAGCAGCTTTCTTTAGAGGCAGAACGTTCCTGAACTATAACAACTAGGATTCGCCATCACTTCAGGGGCTAAAGAGTCCCTTGCTTGCGTAGGGGATGACAGACTGTCAGAAAATGGATGCTGCTGTGTTTGACGCATTAGAGAGCATCAGGAGGAGACTTTGACTGTGGATTCTGTGAGGACTGCTGGTGTTACTGCTACAAAAGCACTTCAATATTTTTCAATGAATTATTAAGAAAAAAGCCTGGGGGATTTGACGGATTAATAGAACAGACACTTTTTCTCCATTATCGTGGAAAAACATATTTTGAATTGTATACAGAGTATGGGACTTATATATTTAGCAAATATTTAGCTTTTTTTATGCAGAGTAAAAAATATATAAAAGATAAACGACTACTCTTCAATTTACCATTCGGCCCTTTTGTGTGTGTGTGCGTTTGTGTGTGTACGTTGTTGTGTGCCCGTGGGCCACACATTGACGCACCTAGCCCTAAGCTTCCCGATGCCCAATCAAGGGCAGGACATCTGCTTTTAATTCGGACAATATATGAACTCTGTTGTATTGCTGAACTGACTACCTCAAAGAAAAGTGGAACCATCATGGCCATCTGTTAACTGCTGAATTGTGGTAACTACTGGTCCGCTGTTTCAACACTAAGTATACTAACTGCCTCCGAAGAAAACAATCGTGTTTTCTACTCGTGGAAAAAAAAAAGACTTTAACTGTTGAGCTGTTGCGTCAGCACAAAGAGTATCAAAATACCTTGTAGAAACAGGAACCTCCATACCCCTCTGTCCCTGATTAAAACGGAAAATAATTTTATCATAACTACGCATGTGCCGGCTGGCGATTTGGGTATATAACACATGTTCAGAATACACTAGAGCCTCTGCTTCTTCCTCTCCTTCTTTTTCTCCCCCTGCTAGCTTATCGAAGCAGCTTCTATGGAGAACTTGAGCTACAAGGACCCCCGCTTATTTTATCTGGTGTCTGGTTTATAGAGACGAATCCTGCGCAGTACTGGGCTGTGAATGTGGGAATACTTCTCTTATATTTAGTTTTCTCTTTTGGGTTTACTGAGATAGCCCCCACACAGTACCAAGCTGCGAAGGCGGGAAGTACTTCTCTTACATCTAGTTTTCTCTTTTGCGTTTATTGAAATAACCCCCACACAGAACCAAGCTGCGAAGGTGGGAAGATTTCTCTTATATCAAGTTTTCTTGTTTTGTTTATTAATATTTACTTATTTGGTTTATTGAAACATTACCCACGCAGTCTAAACAGACTGAATTGTTGACTCTAATAGACATGCAGAGGAAAGAGCGTGTAGGCCTCTTACGAGAACCCCTAATGATGATTTAGTATTTAGACTCTTTTAATGAAATCGTAATTTTCTGTAACAGTGTGTAAAACGGTATTATATATTAGACTCTGTTAACTTTTAACCCCTTTCTCTTGACAATTATTTTCTCTGTCATTGTGTAAACAAGTTTTTTAAATCTAATTAAAACTACCTCACTACGTTTTGTAGCAGGCAATTAAATCAGTTCCTCAGTGATTGATCCGGCTCCCCAGTAGGGGCCCGAACGACAGCCCGCAGCTCTCCCAGCCTTCGCACGATAGGTAAGTGGTGCATGACATAAACAGGGTTGATGGCGACTGGTCCGGAGAGTGAGGCAATATAAAGAGGTTGAGAAATGTTCCCCGCTTTGTGGCCCACAGGGACTGAGGTGGTAAGAGACACTCCAGAGTTTGATCGAAACGCGTGTAGCCTAAATTTAGCTTAACCTCGTAGGGGCTTAAACGAGTGACCTGTGTTGGACACATAGACCAGAGTCTTCCTCCACCAAGATTAGCCGAGGATCTCTAACACGTACCAGGAGGGCCAGCACAGGTTAAGCCCCGGGGCCGAAGAGAAACCAGTATAGGGTACCCCCCCCTCCTAGGCGACGGCCCAGGAGAGGTCTTCCCACCTAGTGCGACTGAAGGTTCTCCCACAGCCTTCATGCTATAAAAACCCATTATAGGCGAAACACTCGACAACGTGCCTGAGAATGTGTGTTTACGTGCCTAAGTGTGTGTATTGTGGCAGACGCCCGGGAGGAGTGAGGGGAGTGGTAATTGAACATATCTGGCAGCCTGCTGGCTCCACCCCCAAGCCTTACATGGACTTCCTCCCATCAACGATGCAAGCCTGAGGATCATGAAGCAGGGGTGCTTGGGGTTAAAGGGGAGAGCAGACTACCACATGGGGGGGGGTGAGGGCTAGCAACTTCCAGAGAGCATCTGTGTGAGCCTCTGGAAGTATTGTACTGCCGACGAGAGAGCGATAGGTGGAAATTGTATTGGATTGATTACCCGTTGTGACCTGGACCGTCTGATTAACCCCACTGTGCACCGACTGCTTTGTTTGAGAACATTTGATAACGTGATAACGTGGGTTGTTTGAGAACCCTTGATAACGTGGGTGAATAAAAACCATTGAACATTATAAGGCTGTGTGTGTGTGTCTTGGTTCTTTCTAGTTGACTTGGTGGCGTGGAAACCCCACACACCCACGGGCCTGCTACAGTATGTAGGTGCCCGAGTGTGTGTAAGCGCGTGTCACCGGCTCAGGAGGCATCCGATTGGCTTACACGGGGTGGTGATGTAGCTGATGTGGAAGCCCCGGTCGGAGACAGAAAAGTCGGAGTGGAAGTGGACCCAGGCGGCCGGGCCGGTGGTGACCAGGGGGGGCGGCGAGGCCGAGCTGCAGTACTTTTTCAGGGACGGGTCCTCTGGCACCAGGCCGTCCCGGATCTGGAGCGACATGCGACATACAACGTTCAACATACAACGTGCGATGAGCCATCAGGGGTTAATATGGAGAAACACACCCACCCACACCCCGTTGGGACCGGCTGTCCCGTCCCTAACTTTGGGTGGCCTCACCCCTTAAGCCTTATTCATGGTCGCTGTGCGTAAACCTGCTGCAGCCCAGTGTGCACCAAAGACGGCGGCGTCCTGTTGCGCACCTCTGAACTGTTGAGCATTTCCACAGAGAGGCTACGGCAACGTGTTTAGTAGAATCTGTATGGCCTGTGTGCGGACAGCCCCTTCCCGAAATGAGGTGTCGCAGCGACAAACAATTCCACTTCACTCCCTCTCTATTTTATACTTACTGGGCATGTGTGACATTTTTGGGACACCCTTTTTCATCATTTGACCTTTACCACAATCCTTTTTTCAAGCGTTTGCTAAACAACAACTCACGTAATCCACTAAGCATATTACCACATTTATCATCTGGTCTTATTTCCCAAAGATGGCAATTTGTTAGCTAAGAGCTGGCGTTGCACCAGTGGCTAATCGTGTGGCAGGCCCCGCCCACCTCCAGGAAGTCGAAGCTGCAGTCGGGGTGATGCTCCAGGCTCAGGTCTCCGAAGGCGAAGGTGATGAGCAGACCGGGCGGCACGTTCACAGTCCAGTAGCAGTCTCTGTTGGGCGGGTAGTTGCCCGGGTAACCAGGGGAGTTGATGTTCCCATGTGTGTTGGTGAGCTCGCCTCCACACACTTTGGTACCCAGGCGAGAAATGTGTGTTAGGAGAAGGAAGACAGACAGACACACACACACACACACACACACACAAGTTCAGTTCAGTTCAGTTCAGTACTTTATTTGTCCCAAAAGGGAACAAATAAAGTAACACACACACACACACACAGACACACACACACACACACAGGCACACACACACACACACACACACACACACACACACACACACACACACACACACACACACACACATAGGGCGGGTACCTGGGTCCTGAGACTGCCAGGTGACGGTGAAGCCCCCGGCATTGACGGAGCTGTCGGAGCGGAACCAGAAGTAGAGTGCATTGTGGGAGCTGAACAGGTCCTGCGGGCTGGTGGCACCGCAGTATTTACCGATCTGGAAGGAGGAAGCGCTCTCTCCGTCGTGGACCTGCAGGAAGTCAAAGTTGCAGTTGGCACTGCTCTCCAGTTGGAAGAAGGGGAAGGAGATGCGCAGGATCTGTGAAGGAGGAGAGGATAGCAGTAAGTAAGTATGTTTATTTATACAGCACCTCTCACAGACAGGAGGTCACAGGATGCTTTGCAACAGTAGCACGAGGCATTAGTAAAAAGTGGGCACGTGGAAAAACAAAACAGCACGGTGCTGTACTAAAGCCTCATTAAATGTGTGTCTTTATATGTTTCCCCTGAGTCCGTATCACGTACATGCAAAGAAAGAGATGTCCACAGTCCTAGGTGCCTCAGCCCAAAAGGCAAAAGGCATCCCTTGCTTTAA